>NW_026880634.1:0-32339 GCF_032173495.1 Musca vetustissima | reverse complement strand
TACTCATAAGATGGCCTAGCGTTGTCCTGCCCCTGTATTCTGTAACTTTTTAACAACATTCGATATTGTCTATTTTACAACAATTTCATTTGTTTGGTTTATTGTTTTTACAATAACAAAAGAAATTTAAATAATATCGAATGTTGTTGAAATTTACAAACGGTGAAACACGTTGTTGACCAATTCTGGCCAATTGCTATCTTCAAACGGTACAGAATTTAGAGTTTGGCCATATGAAAGCAACTCATAATAAATAATCCCATTCCAGTCCCACCAAATGCATAGCAGAACCTTCTTGGTCGTTAGGCCTGGTTTGGTCACCGTTTGAGGTGCTTTACCGCTCTTTGACCACGATCGTTTTTGCATAGGGTTATCGTATGTGATCCATTTCTCATTTCCAGTCACCATCCGTTTATAAAAATAAGAGTATCTCATTCCGTTTGGTCAAGGCTTCGCAGATGGAAATTCGATCCATTCCATTTTTTTCTGTTAATTGGTGAGGCACAGAACCATTGAGCTTATTTTTGAATCCAGCTTTGTGTGAATGGTTTAATTTTTAGCTCCTGGACGATGTTACGACATGCCTGTAAAATTCGATCGTTCCAGCGGTCTAATGGATTTCTTTTTCCCAAACCTAATATTAGGGATACTTATTGGGAAGAAATTCTCCCTAATTAGAATTTTCCATATTGACTCAAGTATTCGGATATCCCCATCTAACGGCATCCCTTAATATTCGGTATTTGGCTGCAATGTTATGTTCGCCCAAGCTTTCAAATATCCCCCATGTAATAGTAATCCACCTTTTTCGATACTGTGGGGGATTTCGGCACGTTTGGTTGTATATTTGGTAGAATGAAGCGTACTGAAATTGTCAATATTGGTTAAATCTTTGAGGTACCCACAATATTCGCTACTTTGAGGAGTTCGGTATTTTAGGGAGTGCTTCAGCCGAAGTGCTGTAATGTTTTATTTTGGATGAAGAAAACCTGTTTACAAAAACTTATCAATATTGGTGCAAATTGGTCCGGGTAGCCCCATATAAAGATATACTCTTATTGTTCGGTATTTTCTCATGTGGTAATAGTATATATCCATACCCATTGTAGTATCGTATGTCATTCATATCATATATCATTCCGTGATATTGAAAGGGTAAAACACATTTGCGGAAACATTTCTATTCAGGACCAAATTTTGTATAGCTCCTACATACGGGTCCCGCGCCATTTTCGGTTTTGTAAAGAATTTGACGGAATAGATGGATCATGGATTTGGCTTAATGTAATAAAAGGGCGCCATACATATTTCCCGTTTAATTTTCAGTATGTTGAAGTTCTTACCCCCCGTTTTCCAATCTACTACACGTACTGTGTAACATAGTCCCCATATAAATGTCCCGGCCGATTTAAGGAATCTACATATTAGGAAGAACAAAAGTTCGATCTTAACAACGATTTTTCATGGTATTAAATATATCGGTAGTTGACATATTGAGGTAACATCATGAGACTCTTTGTTATAACAAATGCTTTTTATAGTTGTTCTCTTTCAATATGAACTTAATTTTCTCTGTGATACACATATGCGATTAAAGACATTGACCAACGATTAGGCATATAACCACCATATAATGGTACATTTTAGGTACTTCAATAACAACATGTTCCTATGTTCCTATTATTATTTTCAAGAAGAATAATCTAGGGCATGTGTCTTCGAATCAGAACTCTTTTCTGAATCTTCAGATTTTCATCCTTGCATTTGTCCCAAAATGTACGTGAATTTCATGGAAGACGTTTACATACAATGATAGCGTATATTTCTCAATTATTGTTTTGCATTCTCAGAAAAAAAAGTTTCATTACAATGTCAATTGAATAAAATAAAATATTTTGAAAATTTTCAATATTTGACAAATGAATATTTGTTTTCAAAATATTTTTTTTTTCATAATATTTTTTTTTTTTGCAAATTTTTCGCGGTTTTCGAATTTTTCTCACCTTTTAAACCTTCCCTGAAGCTCCACGAACATTTCAAGACTAAGATCAGAAAAATCCGTTCAGCCGTTCTCGAGTTTTAGCGAGACTAACGAACAGCAATTCATTTTTATTTATATAGATGGTGACTGGAAATGAGAAATGGATCACATACGATAACCCTATGCAAAAACGATCGTGGTCAAAGAGCGGTAAAGCACCTCAAACGGTGACCAAACCAGGCCTAACGACCAAGAAGGTTCTGCTATGCATTTGGTGGGACTGGAATGGGATTATTTATTATGAGTTGCTTTCATATGGCCAAACTCTAAATTCTGATTTCTACTGCCAACAACTGTACCGTTTGAAGATAGCAATTGGCCAGAATTGGTCAACAGGGGAGGTGTCGTGTTTCACCAGTAGGCCTATTCTGTAAATTTTAACAACATTCGATATTATTTAAATTTCTTTTGTTATTGTAAAAACAATAAACCAAACAAATGAAATTGTTGTAAAATAGACAATATCGAATGTTGTTAAAAAGTTACAGAATACAGGGGCAGGACAACGCTAGGCCATCTTATGAGTAGTACAAATGTATGTGCAAATATAAAATTTATATCTTAAATCGTGGAGGGAGCAACAAAACTCACTCATAAACATCAAATTCAGTTTTGTAATGTTACCCTATGTGTGCTCTGATAAATACCAAGATGTTACAAAAATATATACAATTCACCTTATGATGGTGGGTATAAAAACAACCTAAAATGCCGAAAATTATACATCAAAAATATTGTTAGGCAAGACAACGTTTGCCGGGCCCGCTAGTCTATATATATAAAAATGAATTGCTGTTCGTTAGTCTCGCTAAAACTCGAGAACGGCTGAACGGATTTTTCTTATCTTAGTCTTGAAATATTCGTGGAGCTCCAGGGAAGGTTTAAAAGGTGAGAAAAAGTCAAAAACCGCGAAAAAGTTGCAAAAATTATTTTGCAACATATTTGTATTTTCACGAATTTAGTATCGAGTTAATTGGATTGCACCACGTCGTAGTTGTTATTTTGAGATATTTTTTGGCAAAAATCGGTATCGTATCATTCCCTTAAGCCTACATTTGTCAATTATTGAAAATTTTCAAAATATTTAATTTTTTTTTAATTTTAATTGCAAAAATATTTCATTGAGCTCAGCCGAATATTATCTAATTTGAAGGTTTTATCAAAACCTCGGTTCGATGTTACCTAATCGTATTGAACATGTCAACTACCGATAACACTCAGGTTGGAAAACGTGAGCAAGAATAATTATGACGTATTTCTAACACGTATGCATGCATAATTTCAGGGATGCTGTTTTTTATTCACAGGAATCCGTTGTCCCTAATTATAGCCAACTCTATGAGAAAATTCGGTCAATGTCTTTAGAGAACCGAACATGGGGCGGGACAAGTATTTATATGCTATATCAAAACTTGGTCCTAAATAGATAATTGTTCACCCCTATATTTTATTATATTTAGACATACAATGGGAATGGGGATTAATAAATTGTTGGTATGAAGATTTGACACCACATGACAAAATATAGGGGAGACCATTATATGGGTGCTACCCGGAAACGTGGATCAATATTGATACTTTTTAGTAAGTAGATTTTGTACTCACTGATCATCTAAAATATAAAATTACAGCCAATTTTGTTCTAACACGTGACAAAACCCCCCAAAATACAAAAATAAAACAACCAACTACAGCTGATTAGATTGAAAAACGTGTCCGAATCCCCAAAGGATCGTAAAATGTGGAGTATCATTATATGGAGGCTTTTCGGAAGCTTGGCCAAATTTTGTTAGGAACATTTTCTACTCGATCCAAAATATAAAATTACAGCCAAATACCAAATATACTTGGGCCAATTTTGATAATTTTAAATAGAGAGATTTTCTTCTCAAGAACTATCCCTTATATTAAATTAAAAGCAATGCTGTTGAAAACCGTGCCCAAGATCTTCAAAATACCGAATGTTTAGGGCTACCATTATATAGGCGGTACCCCGAAACACGTGCCAATATTGATAATATTTGGTACGGACATTTTCTGCTCAAGTACAACCAATTCTGTTGAATAAATCGTTACAATTTCTCATACTGCGAGGTACCGTTATATGGGGATACCCTAAATAGTGAACTAATATTGAACATTTTCAATACCAAATATCATAGGATAGTAGCAATGTATGTGCAAATTTCAGAGCACTATCCTAAATCGTGGAGTGTAGCTTAATATTGGGCCAACTTGAATTATATTTGTGACTTATACATCAACAATAATGGTATGCAAGACAACGTTTGCCGGGCCCGCTGGTCATTATATAGATTTCGACACTTTTGTGGGATTAAAGACAAATGAAAATGATCATATAGGTTCATATTTGAACAAAGCCCCCGTATAGAGGTTCTGCCCAATCTTCGGTATTTTGAGGGTCTAACCGCATTTTCCAACAAAAAGTGCACTAATTTGGCTTAGAAAATGATCCATGTTTTGACACAGATCCATGTTTTGACACAGCCCCCATGAAAGAGTCTCGCCCAATTTTCGGCATTCTGAAAGATTTCGCCGATCGCCTTGTATATCTTTCGGAGAATTTTTCTCTCAAACACTTCAAGAGCTGCCTCTACTTGCGAAAATACACATGATTTAGATTATTATAACAGTACGGGTAGTATCAGCGTCTTGTAGAGGGTGAGTTTGGTCTGGCAGGAGGTGGCCTTGTTTCTAAACTGCTTACTACTATGGTCTAAGTAGCATATTTTGTCCAACACTATCCTTCTCCGAATTTCAAAACTGATGTTTTATATTTGACGGTACCAGGGTATATAAAATCTTTGACTTCCTCGAAGCTGTAGTTTCCAAGTTTCTCAGTTGGTCCGAGTTTACTGGATATCTTGCCCGTTGATATCATCAGATCCGACCTTAACTGCTGACCTTGAGCCAGCTAAAGTTATCTTGCATATCCGTATTAACTTCGCAGGAATGCCGAACGCAGACAAGACTTTAAACACCCCTGAGTGGATTGGGCTGTCGAATGCGGCTTTATAGTCGACGAATAGGCGAAATGTGTCGATGTGTTGAGGGTCTTTTCAGGATTTGGCGCAGAGTGGCGCCATATTTTTCTAATAATCTGGTCTAATGTTGTCATTGACCATTGACTTCAATCGTTCCCACATTACGCTGGATATCACTTTATATACGTTGGAAAGGAGACATATTCCTCTATGGTTGGCACATATCGTCTTGTTTTTCTTTTTTGTGCACGGGACACTGAGTGCTGAATTTCCGATTAATAGGCATACATTCCTCTAGCCAAATTGTTCTAATCAGCTGGTGCATGCTCCTGATCAGCATCTGACGACCGGTCATAGGTAGTTCGACTGGAAATCGATCGGTACCTGCTGCTATATTAGTCTTCAACCGTTTCATAACTATTCTGTGTTCATCTTGGCTAGGTGGTATATATTCTGTACTATAATCTCTTATTGGTTCTGGCGTATCTTCTCCATTGCCAATATTTGATACCAGAAGCTTTGCAAATGCCCTCTCTCTCAATGACATTATCTCCATATAAAGTTCACATTTTTAAAACAACTTTGAATATAAACAAAGTATATCTTCCACATATAGAGGATATACGTTCTTACTTGTTTCACTCGTTACTTCCTGCGATTTGGGAAACAAAAATGTACACAGTAATGTTAGTTTTCTTCAAACAATACATACACATCTTTACATAGATACATTTAGGATAGTATGAATTTGCAAATTCAATTTATTATCTCTTCTACACTCGAGGGCATTGAATTGAAATATTTAATGAACTAGATCACAGTATAAACTATGTGTTTTTTCTTTAAATATTAAATGAAATCACAGTTGACATCACTCACGCAAATTGGCATTCACAAATAGTATGAGAAAACAACAAAAAGGGACGAAGCTAACCCTACACTATATTGGGTATATGCAGCAGGAGCTGTTGGGATTTATGTATATTATAACCTACAATAAATTCAAATAAATAGTCGATTACATATGGGAGCTACACTTCGTGTCGATTGAATAGACGTAACACTTTTGGCACGTCACTGTTTTATCAAATGGTATATATATGAAATTAAATTAGAGAGCTAGGTATATACGCTGATTTGAACCCAGCATGAAACAAACATAATTCTGTAGTGAATTGGGATGTATGTGAAGAATTGTTTGTCGATAAGACAAGCGAATTGTTAGGATACACCAAAATCAACTCCGCCAAATTATCTCGAATTTCCTTGTTAATTGACCAAAATCCTTCAATAGACCATTTTCGCCAACTATTGTAAATATTAAATATGAATTTTTATACCCTTCACCACACTGTTGTACAGGGTATTATGTCTTTGTGCATATGCTTGTAACAGGCAAAAATAATCGTAATAGACCCTTTTGATAGACCCTTTTGAGAATATGCATAGAATACCTTTCTGAGTCGTCTGTCTGTCTGTCAATGTTAAATTCTAAAAAGTACAGGTCGCATTTATGATCCGAATTGGATAAAATTTGGCACAGCTCATTCGTTTGGCCCAAGGACGAACCCTATTGAAATTGGGAAAAATCGGTTCAGATTTAGATATAGCTCCCATATATATTTTCGTCCGATTTAAGATAAATGGTGTACCAAAGTCCCTATATATCTTTCGATTTGGACGAAATTTGGCATAGCGCACTAAATTAAGTCTAGAATGATGTGTGCAAAGTTTCGTGAAAATCGGTTCAGATTTAGATATAGCTCCCGTATATATCTTCGTCCGATTTAAGGTAAATGGTGTACCAACGTCCCTATATATCTTTCGATTTGGACGAAATTTGGTACAACGTACTGAATTGAGCCTGGAATGATGTGTGCCAAGTTTCGTGAAAATCGGTCCAGATTTAGATATAGCTCCCATATATAGTTTTGTCCGATTTAAGGTAAATGGCGCACTAAAGACCCTATATATCTTTCGATTTGCACGAAATTTGGCATAACGTACTGAATTGAGCCTAAAATGATGGCTGCCAAGTTTCGTGAAAATCGGTCAAGATTTAGATATAGTTCCCATATAAAGTTCCGTCCGATTTCATATAAATGGTGCACCGAAGTCCCTATGTATCTTTCGATTTGCACGAAATTTGGTATAACGTACTGAATTGAGCGTAGAGTGATGTCTGTTATGTTTCGTGAAAATCGGTCCAGATTTAGATATAGCTCCCATATATATTTTCGTCCGATTTTATGTAAATGGTTTACTATAGTCCACATATATCTTTCGATTTGCACGAAATTTGGCATAGCGTACTGAATTTAGTTCAGACTGATGTGTGCCAAGTTTCGTGAAAATCGGTTGACATTTAGATATAGCTCTTTTATATTATAGATTGATTTTAAGTAATTGACGCACTAGGATCCAATATATAGCTGATAGGAACAAAATGTACTGAAATTAGTATAACCTAACCTGTGGCAAGTTTCGTTGAAATCGGTTCTTATTTGGATATAACTTCCATATATATTTTCGCTCGATTTTAAGTAAATTTGACATCAGACTCCTCATGTTAGTCAGATTGAAATCAAATTTTGCACAACGTACCAAATTGAGCATAGAATTACGTAGTTGTGTTTTCTAGAAGTACAGACATAGCCCAACGGATGACCTATTGATATTTGTTTGAAGTCGATTGATCTAAGTCGATACACATTTAGATAAATATCACATATTTTATTTCATCTAATTTCATGCTGATAGTCCTGTTTAATATACCCATAGTGGTGAAAGGTATCATATAGTCGGCCCCGTCCGACTTTACTACTTTCCTTACGGGCTTTAATATATTTTATTTTCTTTTTACATAAGAGAGCAAAAAAGTTAATTGTAACTCCACCCTCCCCCATCCTCATTTGAAATATGAAATGTGATGGCAGTATAGCAAAATTCCTGAATCACCCATCGCTCTTTAATGGCAATATTCAGTTGTGGCAATAAGTGAAAATTGAATGGACTTTTGGTGTTCTGAGAGAGTTAAAAAAAAGTGAATAAAAGTCCTTACTTTTTTTATTGGCAACGTTGCAATGGATAATGGGTGGTAGCTAAAGTTAAAAGTTTTACTTGCGCGGTGTCGTGAGAATTTTGGCAATTGCGTAATTGTTAAGTAAATAAGTTTGTTGACTACTGAATATTTTCTTAAAAGGGGAAAGCAAAAAAATCTAACTATTTTCATATATTAAACCAGTGAGAGGAGCAGTATAGTCGGACGGGGCCGACCATACGATACCCTACACAACTTCCATGAAAATCTAACTTTCTGTGTTTCTATATTCTGAGATAGGGCAATATTTAGCGAATTTGCACACTTTTGACTGGCTAGAGGTCAGCAAATGTTACTAATAATCAGTGCAGCCCCTCTATTTACTTGTCCAGATTCTCTTCACCGTGGGTTGTGGTGTGATGTTCGGCTTTCGACTCGAAAAGTACAAATAATTTCGGTCCACTTCATCCGAAAAATTATTATCTGATAATCACCTAACATTTTAGGCGTTGTTCTTGACCATAACTGGAACCTCATGGAACATTTCAAAACGATCAGCGCTATATCTCCGCCCTCCAGTGTGGTAATAGGTTACTAAATAATATATGAATACGAAACACCTGCAAATATTTAAGTGTAACTCCCGCATCCGAGTACATACGACAATATAATTGGTATCAATTTAAAGGCCAACCACTCATCTTGCATATACTACCAACTTCTCGGCTCTAAGTCCTTCAGGAGTAAATATATACGCTATAGAATACAGATTTTGTCATTTTTCACACAAAAGTCAGGGTCCATTTGACTCGCTAAATATTGACCAACCTTTATCAAAACAGGCATGCTTATTCATTTGCCCGATCCCCTTCTCCATGCAAAAATTCGCGGTGTTTGGGCCAGAATTGCGGCCTCTGGAGCGACCAGAAAAACCGACAAAAATAAAGTTTTTGGTCCATTTCATCCCCTAAATATTAACCGATCTTTTCCAAAAACAATAGGGGTCTTCATTGGCCAGAACCCATCCTACATGCAAAATTTCATGACTCAGCTAGTTCGAGATATGACGATCGGTATACTCAAAGGTGTGTCTAGGGCCAATATTTCGCGGCGTTACAAACTCTTGGAGCTGCACAAAGCTATAATACCCTGACAACATAGTTGTGTAGGGTATAAAAACCTTAGCTTCGGGGTAGATTCGGCATTTTGAAGTGGGCACATTCGGCCTTATACAGATCGCCCAACATTATTTCTTTAAAATGTTTTTGAGTTTGTCTTTAGAAATAATCCTTTAATATGCTTCGAAATTACATATATAAGACAAAACGTGACGAAAATGCCTTAGAAAAATGCTATTTCTAATGCTATGTATGACCTTGAGATGTCAACGTTCGCCGCTAGAAAATATAGCCCTAAAATTCAAACTTTGAGTAGCATTTTAAAACAGAATGGAACATTTAGAGGATATGAATTTCAATCAGACTGATATCAGTCTATGATTATGGTGCCCAGCAAATGCCGAAGCTATCCCGGGTAGGGGCACATTCGGCGAATTTGACTTTTTTTTACAAAACTGTAAAAATGTTTAACTAATACTAATTTATTATATATTGTTGGTAGTTTTTATAATTAAGTATCAGAGGACAATAATCAGCTATAAAGTTTTAATATCTGTAGAATAAGTACTGATATATAGAACTCTAAACAAAAAGTGCCGAAGGTGCCCCAGTCTCCCGTACTCGGATGTGGACGTTACACGGAAATGTTTACAGTTATTATTTAGTAACCAATTGCCTCACTAAAGGTCGAAAATATAGCGCTGATCGCTTCGAAATTTTCCATGAGGATCCAGGTATGGTCAAGGACAACGCCTATAATATTCGGTGGTGATCAGATAATAAATTTGGGATGAAGGGACCGAATACTTTTTTTTGTGTTTTTTCGAGTTGATCTATAAGCGGAACATATGCGGAAAATATGTCAGTGTAAGGAGAAGGTGCTATTGACTTATAATCTACTTCATATTAAGATTCTTAAATCAACTCGTATATACATCCAAAGTGGTGTAGGATATTATATGGACGGCTCCGTCCGACTTTGATTCTTTCCTTATTGGCTGAAAATTGTAATGCTTTCGTGTTATGTATCCCTATATATAAAAATGTGCTAAATAATTTACTGTCTTATACACATTTAATGAATGGCAAATAATGATACAAAGACGGTTTATATATGTGTTTATTTTTTTACCACATACATTTGTTCATATATATATATATATATATTGTGTATGCATTGTCATTAAATTTGTTTGTTTCACAAAACAAAATCGTATAAGTGAATGGAATTAATGAATGAAACAGTAATTTGCTTTTTTACCTATCCTAATACAGTGTTTACCTTCTTTTTGGTGGGTTTGTAGGTGAGAGAGCCAAGTATACATTTTACCAAGCAACATTTTGTAAAAATGTATAATTTTCATTTACTGCGAAGTGTTTAATTGCGATGCTCGATTCTTTATAACCCCGAAATATGCTACATATGATCAGATTTTGAACTTGTGACTTGTGACTACAATGTAGTAACATAATGTATTATATATATATATATATATATATCACGAATTCCATAAAAAGGTCAGCCGCATAGGTGAAAAATCAATTCGTTAAGAGAGATATGAAATTATATAGGAAATATTCTTTGCAATCCGGACAATATATTTTTAGTTGAATTTTGAAAAATAACCGTAGGTTTTCTTTTTGTTGTCCCATTTTCGCGTGGTGGGTATCTTGGGCATATATTTATTAGTTTTATAGTGTCATTAGTCGTAAGTGTGAACGCTGTTAGGTAAATCATAATAATTATAAATATAAAATTCAAATAAAGTACTATCTTACTTAGAATTAAATATATATAAACCTATATATATATATATATAACAGCAGAATCCCGTCGAAAGTGCAGTTAAATAGTCTAAGAAAATATGTAACGCGTGCGTGACAAAATTAACATATGTTTCTATACAGACTCTAATATGAGACATTTTTTGTTGATAATGCTGTTATGTGTGGATCTTGAGAAGACAAACTCAAATAAAACAAAGTTTGTCCTCTATCTCCATCGAATAATTTTGTATCCGTCACGCACATGTTACATTCTTCCTCAATAAGTTGATTTAGAAAAGGATTTACAGGCAAACATTTCGTCTATAACTGCATAATGATTTACTAAAGGTCTTGGGGCCACACAAAGTTATAATACCCTGACAACATAGTTGTGTGGGGTATAAGTATTAGCTTTTTTAAAACATACTGTTTTGAATTTAATTTTTTTAGTTTTTTTAGTACATGTGTGTGTAACAGTGCGTTACGAGTGTAACATGTGCGTGATGGTGTTCAAAGTTAAAAAAGTATATGTTAGAAATTTTTTTCTCAAAAAAATTAAATGTCAATATAATCTTGAATAACCTATTATAGCTGTAAAAAAATCCGAATTTTATCTCCAGCCAATTCGCTGAAATTTAATATCGAAACTGATATCCAATTTTTAAAGGGAAAATTTTGTGCGTACGCTAAATTTTTCTTAATAACTCCGAAATTTACAAAAATATTCATAAAAAAAATTAGCAGGTATTGTAAAAGGCGTAAAACTATTTAATAAAAATTTCAAAAGAAATTTCGGAAACAAATTTTTTTTAACTAAACAAGCGATTATATTTCGCACGCTGTAACAGTGCGTGACATTTTTATACCCTTCACCACACTGTGGTACAGGGTATTATGTCTTTGTACATATGTTTGTAACAGGCAAAAATAATCGAGATAGACCCATGGTTCCTTTTGAGAATATGCATAGAATCACTTTCTAAGTCGATTTATGCATGTCTGTCCGTCCGTCTGTCCGTCTGTCTGTCTGTCTGTCTGTCCATGTTAAATAGTAAACAAAGTACAGGTCGCATTTATGATCCGAATTGGATGAAATTTGGCATAGGTCACTTATTCGGCCCAAGGACGAACCCTATTGAAATTGGGAAAAATCGGTTCAGATTTATATATAGCTCCCATATATATATTTAACCGATTTAATGTACGAAATTTGGTACAGGCTAATCATTTAGGCCTATAATGATGTCTGCCAAGTTTCGTGAAAATCGGTCCAGATTTAGATATAGCTCCCATATTTAGTTTCGTCCGATTTCATGTAAATGGTGCCCCAAAGTCCCTATATATCTTTTGATTTGCACGAAATTTGGCATAACGTACTATATTAAGCCTAGAGTGTAAATGTTTTGTCCGATTTCATGTAAATGGTGCACCAAAGTCCCTATATATCTTTGGATTTGCACGAAATTTGGCATAACGTACAGAATTGAGCCTAGAATGATGTCTGCCAACTTTCGAGAAAATCGGTCCAGATTAAGATATAGCTCCCATATATACTTTCGTCCAATTTCATGTAAATGGTGCACCAAAGTCCCTATATATCTTTTGATTTGCACGTAATTTGGTACAGCCTAATCATTTAGGTCTAGAATGATGTCTGCCAATTTTCGTGAAAATCGGTCCAGATTTAGATATAGCTCCCATATATAATTTCGTCCGATTTCATATAAATTGTGCCCCAAAGTCCTTATCTATCTTTCGATTTGCACGAAATTTGGCATAACGTACTGAATTGAGTCTAGAATAATATCTGCCAAGTTTCGTGAAAATCGGTAGAGATTTCGATATATGTCCCATATATAGTTCCTTCGATTTCATGTAAATGGTGCACCACATATATCTTGCGATTTGCACGAATTTTGGCATAACGTACTGAATTGAGTTTAGAATGATGTCTGCCAAGTTTCGTGAAAATCGGTCCAGATTTACATATAGCTCCCATATATAGTTTCGTCCGATTTCATGTAAATGTTACACCAAAGTCTCTATATATCCTTCGATTTGCACGAAATTTGGCATAATGTCCTTAATTGAGTTTAGAATGATGTCTGCCAAGTTTTACGAAAATTGGTCCTGATTTAGATATAGCTCCCATATATAGTTCCTTCGATTTCATGTAAATGGTGCACCAAAGTCCCTATATATCCTTCGATATGTACGAAATTTGGCATAACGTACTTAATTGAGCCTAGGGTGATGTCTGCCAAGTTTCGTGAAACTCAGTCCAGATTTCTATATAGCTCCCACATATAGTTTCGTCCGATTTCATGTAAATGGTGCACCAAAGTCCCTATATATCTTTCGATTTGCACAAAATTTAGCATAACGTACTGAATTGAGCCTAGAGTGATGTCTGCGTTGTTTCGTAAAAATCGGTCCAGATGTAGATATAGATCCCTTTTATTATAGATTGATTTTAAGTAATTGACGCACCAAGGAAGCAATAGGAACAAAACGTTCTGAAATTAGTATAACCTATCCTGTGACAAGTTTGTTTGAAACCGCTTAATATTTGGATAGAGCTTCCATATATATTTTTGCCCGATTTCAAGTAAATTGGGCATCAAACTCCTCATGTTAGTCAGTTTGACATCAAATTTTGCACAACGTACAAAATTGAGCATGGAATTATGTAGTTGCGTTCTCTAGAATTACAGACATAGCCCAACGGATGACCTATTTATATTTGTTTGAAGTCGATTTACATACTATATGGATATATCTATGTAGATTCACATTTAGATAAATATCACATATTTTATTTCATCCAATTTCATGCTAATAGTCCTGTTTAATATACCCATAGTGGTGAAGGGTATCATATAGTCGGCCCCGTCCGACTTTACTACTTTCCTTACTGGTTTAATCTGTTTAACATAACATAAATTTTTCTTTCATATTGTGTTTGGGTCCAATTTACATTTCAGTTTACAAATTAGAAACCCTTTGCCAACAATATTACAAATCAACCAGTGTTCCCTGTCATGGTTTTCTGTTCGCATAAAGTGCACATCAATTGTCATTTTGCTTTCCAACATTTTCTTTCAAATGTGTTTTAACCTTCAACAAAAGGATAACAACATGTTTAGCTTACGACCCTAGCACTTGGTGCGATAATGTTTCCAGAAAGTCAGTAGGACATTTAGACCAAAATGCTAAAAAGAACATTTCAAACATTAACAGTTGACCCTTGTGTAAATGCCGAGAAAGGATTTTCATTATTTATGTGTGACTACAATTTGTAAGGAGACGTTCTGATAGAATATGAAAACAAAACGTAAAGAAAGGTATATGACTTCCCAGAAACAAAGGAAGTTAATGTTAGATAAATAAATACGTTTAGGTGTCGAACCAAAAAACTATGAAAGTGATCGTGAGTGCAAGTATTTGTTTAACATTTTATTTAAATATGTATTTATTTCATAGATAAAGCATGTATTCTTATATATAGCAGACCTAATACAAGACGATAACCTTGTACCGAAAATTAAAGGGAACATTTGTATGGGTCTGGGTTTTTAATCACCAGGAATCTGATAGTCATTTTGATGAGGAAATTTGTTTACAAAAATTAATAGTAGGGAAAAATTGGGCTCTTCCTTTAGATGGGGCCTATATAAAGACTTGAACCTTTATAGATAATTTTCCGCAAAAACTTACTTTCCTTTCAATATCCCAGAATGCCAAACATAAACAATAAAAATATTAACAATGTGACGATACCTTTATATGAGGACAATTTCAAAACATGGACCTATATTTACCATTTGTGTATATATGTATTATTTGCTGCTATAATTTCCTGCGAAGATTATGCCAGCTTCCGGTATGCCAGAACGTAGCCCTTTTGGTTCAAATCAAAAGTACTGAAAAGTGAAGAATATATCCTATTTCCAATACCTAGGAGTTATAGAAAAGAAAAAAATGTCAAAATTTTATCGTAAAAATTACGATTTCTGATTTAAAAACAAATCGACATAGAATTTTACTGAAATCAACTATATATACACTCTATTAACATACCACCTGCCGCGGACATCGTTACCTCCTGTCCCATAAATCTCAAATGTCTCTTGTATAGTTTTCCGGAAAATAATTTGTATTGTTATACCCTCAGCCTAATGGCTAATGACATTTACATTTTAACAATTCCTGTATAATGTTGGGAAATAGGACTTACCGCTCCTCTTCTTCTATTACCCCCACAAAGGGTCAATACTGTGAAACATTGTAGATCTTATTTGAAACGAATGGAATATCCAGATTTCATCCAAACTTTGCACATCGATATTTTTTACCCAGCCTAGATATAACCCAAAGATGGGAGCCATTTTTACCTAATTCTGAAACCTCCTCCACAAAGGATCATTTAATCGCATATGAAACGAACGGAATGCCCAAATTCATTTAAACTTTGCACTTAGTAATATCTATATTTAACTTACATAATTCAAGCTTGAAGGTGGAATCCGTTGGTCTAATCCTTTTGATGTCTTCCCCACAAATATAATGAAATTTCTGATTTGATTCCAACTTAGCAAATATCAATTTTTTTCCATACCTATATTAAACCCTACTTGCCGACTTTTTATACCCTTCACCACACTGTGGTACAGGGTATTATATCTTTGTGCATATGTTTGTAACAGGCAAAAGGAATCGAGAAAGACCCATGGTTCCTTTTGATAATATGCATAGAATCACTTTCCGAATCGATTTATGCAGGTCAGACCGTCCGTCCGTCTGTCCGTCCATGTATTTTTGTTAACAAAGTACAGGTCGCATTTATGATCCGATTTGGATCATAAATGCGACCAAGGACGAACCCTATTGAAATTGGAGAAATGGGTTCAGATTTAGATACAGCTCCCATATATAGATTCGTCCGATTTTATGTAAATGATGCACCAAACTTCCAATATTTGTCCGATTGGCACACAATTTTGCACAGAGTTCTGAATTAGGTTCAGACTGATGTCTGCGAAGTTTAGTTAAAATCGGTACAGATTTACATATAGCTCCCATATATATAGTCTTCCGATTTTATGTGAATGATCCACCAAACTCCCAATATTTGACCGATTGACACAAAATTTTGCACAGAGTTCTGAATTAGGTCCAGACTGATGCTGCGAAGTTTTGTTTAAATCGGTTCAGATTTATACATAGCTCCCATTCGTCCGATTTTTTTGCCTATCATACACCAAACTCCCACTATTTTTCCGATTGGGACAAAATTCTGCACAGAGTACTGAATTAGGTCCAGACTGATGTCTACGAAATTTTGTTAAAATCGGTGTCGATTTAGACCTAGCTCTCATATATAGTTTCGTCCGATTTTTTTGTGAATGATACACCAAACTCCCAATATTTGTCCGATTGGGACAAATTTTGCACAGAGTATTTCATTAGATCCAGACATGTCTTTTTTTTTTTTTAAAATCGGTTCATATTTAGATATAGCTACCGTATATAGTTTCGTCCGATTTCGTGTGAATGATACACAAAACTCCCAACATTTTTCTGATTGAGTAAAATTTTTCATAGCGAATGCTTTTGAGAAAAAAATTATGCGTGATAAGGTTTTTTGAAATCGGTTCAGATTTTGATATGTTTTATATATATTTTCGTTCGATTTTATGTAAATGGTGGTTACACAAAATTTGGCAGAGTTTATTAATTTAAATTTATTGATTACAAAAAAAACAAATGGTGTATGCAATGGTTACTCAATTAGGTCCATGTGTTTATATATAGCTCCCATACATAATTTGACTCGATTTCATTCAAATGGTACAGAAATGGTAAAAAATCCAAGTCTGTATTTATCTAGATAGCACATTAAATTTCGCCCGAATCCATCTCAATGGTCCTCCAAAGATTCTATGACCGTTCTATCTACATGATATTGTAGATATTAACATGTCTTGCATGTACCCAATATGGTGAAGGTTATCATATAGTCGGCCCCGTCCGACTTTTGAACTTTCCTTACTGGTTTTACTTTCAAGTATGTCAACCCCATTAGCATTGTTTACCATTGTTCTCTTAAAGTTTATTACATATACCATAGATTACTACGCCCCATTGTTCATCTCGCCCTGAATAAGACTATTTTTTGACCAATTTAAACTTTAGTTCAAAAATTAGAACTTATTACGGAATTCTTCTACCAGATTAGTCGATCCAAAACTTAATTTGTTAAACACTTCTTTGTGTTTGGCATGAGTTGCCACAATGCAGTCAGCATCGACCAGTCAGTCGACCATTATCCCTAGTCTGAGAAAAATCGAATGGTATTTTTTCTAGTGTCTGGATACACAATTGACCAAATGCTTGGCATACATTGTGTTAACAACATTTGACCTTTTAGTAACTGAAAGGAAGAATGGAAACGAGAAAAGGATTTTTATTATTTGTTTGTACCAGGGCGAAGAAGAGTGTTTCGAAGGTGGAGTTTGCTTGCCATATGACTTATTCTGTTGGGATAACATTAAATGTGTATGAAACTAACAAAGTTCTAAATGGACAACGAGGGGACGGCAAATAACCATTTTCTGAATGAGTGAATAAATGAAGATGGTAATTTGAAAACGTATTTGTATGTAGCCATAATTCAGGAGCATATAAACTGAGACTTCTGTGAGGGGTAGTCTTATTATCGTTTTCACACTAGTACACATCGATCATTTGCTGCAAGATCGGCATTAATCTAATATCGTAATAATGCAGATTTGTTCCCTATATCAGACTTCATATTGTGTAAAAAATTTCGATGATTATATCATACACACTCTTATTGAGAAGCTTTAGAAGTTCCTCTGTCCAATATAAGTGTGAGTAAATTGACAAATGAAAACGCATTTTCTGCAAAGTTGATTTTTTTCATTTATTCTGGTCTTGCAACAAATGAGCGATATGATAAGAAGGATTTTATTCTAAGTAGGATAAAATAGTTCAAAAACAGAAAAAATATTTGGGTTTAGGCGGCCTAAACGGCAGGGTTTCGTAATTTGGGTAAGCTAAACACAGAGCTATGTTGGACTCAAAATAGGAAGTGGAGTTAAGGCGTTTTCACGTAGGGCAGGGTGTCGTAATTTAGACTAGTCCACACTCTATTGAATGTATCGCCAAATTTCGATATTTTGAAATTTTAGCTGTATTTATTCAACCAAAGGTATTGTTATTTACAATTAAGGGTTTTTTTTTGTGGCTGACAAATATCTATACAGAAAGTGTTCTACACAGGTCCATGACTACCTATATATATATATATATATATACCACATAAGGTCACAATACCATTTTCGGCATTTTGGATTTTAGCCGTATTTCCACCAAATGATGATTTATACAGAAATGCATTATTACAGTTCCATGTTTTGATATAACTCTCATAAAAAGGTGCCGACCACTAGTCGGTATTTTGAGGATCAAAGGGATCATGAGCTTTATGAATCATGAATTTTGTCTGTACTTCTCTTCACTCTAGAGGTCAGTATTATGATTCGACCATCATGAATTTAAATACGAGTAATGGGTCTGGACAACGAATAAGTAAGGCCAGTTTCATATTATTTGGACAAAATTGAGTGTGTGAAATAAAAATAGACTTTCGTGTGCAAAATTCGAACATGTTCATTCTACACCTGGTAGAAATAATTCTGAATCACATAATATCCTGGTTTTGTTAGGGACATTTTCTGAAGGGCCAGCAAGTTTTGAGTTCTTAAGGATATTTTGTCAAGAACCAGCGGATTTACTAATTCTGAAGAGAAATGTTTTTTTACCAAACCTACAAGCGTGGATTTTTTTTTAATGTGACGAATATTAAAAAGTAGTTGCTTAAGGGCCTGCGTGGATATTAAACATATTTTTTCGAGAACTTATTGTTGAAAATTGTTTTTAATGAGTTACGGGTTTTTGTAAGGTTCATATTCTGAGATATGCCTCGCGTCATTTGAACTGTAGTAGTCGCATACCCAATCGAATTACTTGTATTTTGACATTTGAATACTCTGGAAAATGACAATTTGAATACTCTGTAGAAAATGTTTAATGTAGGTTCAAGTCCCCATGTTCGATATTTCGAAGGGTTTTAGCCGCATTTCCTAATATAAATAGCTCTAATTTAGCATTTTAGGTTGCATAAAAGTCTCATTTTCGGTATTTTGAAGATTTTAGAGGTATTTACCAATAGAAGTAGCCGTAATTTCCCGAAAAGGATCTAATTTGGCATTTTGGGGGTTTGGAGATTGGTATATATCTGAACATAAAAGGATACTTATTGTCGAAATTTTAATTTTTTTGCAGTTGTGCTATTTCCAGTATGATGGTGTTGTTTTATTGATTTTATCTCAAGAGAAAATTTTTAGATCTAATTAAGAGGAAAAATATTGCTTAAGAGAGAAAAGCAATATTGGGAATAGTTCACGAGATATAGACTCAATAAAAAGTACGTATTATTCGAAAATTGTGCTAAAATCCACCCCCAGTCGAATATTTTAAAAATTAATTAAAAAAAAACCTTAGCTAATAATGCAAAACCCAGCTAGGGATTTTCTTCCACCATCACATGCTTCAAGATTTTGGGGGTCTCGATTGTTTCAAGATTTTAGTGCTGCACAGTGTTATCAGCCGAAAATCACAAATTGTCCATAAACCAGTAAGGAAAGTAGTAAAGTCGGACTGGGCCGACTATTTGATACCCTTCACCACTTATTCCATATATTCTACATATGTATCCTAACAGACGACGCGTTTTGTTATATATTTATATCTGAACTGATTTCAGGGAACTTGTCAGAGACAAAATTATATTACATTAGTACGTTGAGTGAATCGGCCTAGCTATGAATCTTCTCACGAAGCTTAGCAACATCATTTTAGACTTAATTTTAGTACCCTATACCAAAATTCGTGCAAATCGAAAGATATATAGGGTCTTTGGTGCACCAATTACCATAAAGCGGATGCAAATATATATGGGAGCTATATCTAAATCTGAACCGATTTTCACGAAACTTGGCAGACATCATTCTCGATTTCATTCATTAATTTGTGCCAAATTTCGTACAAATAAAAGGATTTCCAGGGACTTTAGTGGATTATTTACCTAAAATCGGGCGAAATTATATATGGGAGCTATATCTAAATCCGAACCGATTTTCACGAAACTTTGCACACATTATTGTAGACTTAATTTAGTAGTAGATATATTTGGGAGCTATATCTAAATTTGAACCAATTTTCGCGATACTTTGCACACATCATTCTAGACCTTATTGATTACGCTGTGCCATATTTCGTGCAACTCGAAAGATATATAGGGACTTTGGTACACAATTTACCTTAAATCGACGAATAGTTATATATGGGAGCTATATCCAAATCTGAACCAATTTTCACGAAACTTTGCACACATCATTCTAGACTTAATTTAGTAGTATATATATTTGGGAGCTATTTACATGAAATCGGACGAAACTATATATGGGAGCTATATCTAAATCTGAACCGATTTTTCCCAATTTCCATAGGGTTCGTCCTTGGGCCAAACAAATGCACTGTGCCAAATTTCATCCAATTCGGATCATAAATGCGACCTGTACTTTGTTTACAATTTAACATGGACTGACGGACGGACGGACGGACATGCATAAATCGACTCTGAAAGTGATTCTATGCATATTCTCAAAAGGAACCATGTGTCTATCTCGTTTCCTTTTGCCTGTTACAAACATATGCACAAAGACATAATACCCTGTACCACAGTGTGGTGAAGGGTATAATTATCGGAAAACGCTCTGACTTGGCAATGACGCTGAAATGAGCACAAAAAATCATTAAATGTACCGAATACATTATTTTTGTCTGATTTTCTAGTGGCCTCTATTATCACCCGAACTTCACAAATTATCCGTAAGAAAGGCCATCTGACCAACTAATTTTTTTAATATTTAGCGGGCCAAATTAAATACATATATTTTGTTTGTTTACAATAACAAAATTTGCAACATATGGAGTACATTTTTACCCCGGGAAAACATGATTCGGCTGAGTCGATCTAGACATGTGTTTCCTTCCTTCCGTCCATCTGTCAATTATTATTTGTAAACACGCTACAGGCCACAGTTATCTCGATATATTGCCCAGGATCGGAATAAAAATCCGAAGAAAGTTGGAGTGTCATGGTAGTTGAGTAGGGTATAATATGACTATAGTGCTCCGCTCACTGGTTTGTATATACATTTGTAAGAATATTTTTCTTAATGCTTATCAAAGCGTGCATTTTTTACTCGGATTGGGTAAGTATTAAGAATATTTGTACAGAATCTATACTCGCTATTATTATGCCCTTCATTTGTTGTAGTCAAATGAATAATATTAATATAACAAAAAAAAATATATATATACAAAAACAACAACCTTCGACGAAAACTTGTGTTGCTCTAGTTTTTTCACATAAATGGAAGAAATTCTAATCATTAAAACCCCGTGTGAAACATTTTAAAACTAATTTTACTTAACACATAATTATACCCTACACAACTATGTTGTCAGGGTATTATAGCTTTGTGCAGCCCCAAAAGTTTGTAACGCCGCGAAATATTGGTCCTAGACCCACCTTTAAGTATACCGATCGTCATATCTCGACTAGCTGAGTCGATCTAGACATGTGTGTCCGTCCGTCCGTCCGTCCGTCCGTCCGTCTGTCCATTATAATTTGTAAACACGATACAGGCCACAGTTATGGACCAATCTTCACGAAATTTTGCATGTAGGATGGGTTCTGGCCAATGAAGACCCCTATTGTTTTTGGGAAAGATCGGTTAATATTTAGGGGATGAAATGGACCAAATACTAAATTTTTGTCGGTTATTCTGGTCGCTCCACAGGCCGCAATAATGGCCCGAACATCGTGAAATTTTGCATGGAGAAGGGGGTCGGGCCAAAGAATAAGCATGCCTGTTTTGATAAAGATCGGTCAATATTTAGCGGGTCAAATGGACCCTGACTTTTGTGTGAAAAATGACAAAATTTTTATTCTATAGCATATATATTTACCACTGAAGGACATAGACCCGGGAAGTTGATATTATATCCAAGAGGAGTGGTTGACCTTTAAATTAAGACCAATTATATTATTGTATGTGCTCGGATGTGAGAGTTACACCTAAATATTTACAAGTATCTCCGTATTCGTATATTATTTAGTAACCCATTATCACTCTAGAGAGCGGAACTATATCGCTGATCGCTTTGAAATGTTCCATGAGGTTCCGGGTATGGTCAAGGACAACGCCTCTAAATTTCGGTGATGATCAGATAATAATTTTGGAATGAAGTGCACCGAAAACTTAATTTTTATACCCTACACAACTATGTTGTCAGGGTATTATAGCTTTGTGCAGCCCCAAATGTTTGTAACGCCGCGAAATATTGGTCCTAGACCCACCTTTAAGTATACCGATCGTCATATCTCGACTAGCTGAGTCGATCTACACATGTGTGTCCGTCCGTCCGTCTGTCCATTATAATTTGTAAACACGATACAGGCCACAGTTATGGACCAATCTTCACGAACTTTTGCATGTAGGATGGGTTCTGGCCAATGAAGACCCCTATTGTTTTTGGGAAAGATCGGTTAATATTTAGGGGATGAAATGGACCAAATACTAAATTTTTGTCGGTTTTTCTGGTCGCTCCAGAGGCCGCAATAATGGCTCAAACATCTTGAAATTTTGCATGGAGAAGGGGATCAGGCCAAAGAATAAGCATGCATGTTTTGATAAAGATCGGTCAATATTTAGCGGGTCAAATGGACCCTGACTTTTGTGTGAAAAATGACAAAATTTGTATTCTATAGCGTATATATTTGTCCCTGATGGACATAGACCCGAGAAGTTGATTTTATATCCAAGAGGAGTGGTTGACCTTTAAATTAATACCAATTATATAGTTGTATGTGCTCGGATGTGGGAGTTACACCCAAATATTTACAGGTATCTCCGTATACGTATATTATTGAGTAAACCATTACCATACTGGAGGGCGGAAATATAGCGCTGATCGCTTTGAAATGTACCATGAGGTCAAGGACAACGCCTATAATTTTCGATGATGATCAGATAATAATTATACCCTACACAACTATGTTGTCAGGGTATTATAGCTTTGTGCAGCCCCAAATGTTTGTAACGCCGCGAAATATTGGTCCTAGACCCACCTTTAAGTATACCGATCGTCATATCTCGACTAGCTGAGTCGATCTAGACATGTGTGTCCGTCCGTCCGTCCGTCCGTCTGTCCATTATAATTTGTAAACACGATACAGGCCACAGTTATGGACCAATCTTCACGAAATTTTGCATGTAGGATGGGTTCTGGCCAATGAAGACCCCTATTGTTTTTGGAAAAGATCGGTTAATATTTAGGGGATGAAATGGACCAAATACTAAATTTTTGTCGGTTTTTCTGGTCGCTCCAGAGGCCGCAATTATGGCCCAAACACCGCGAAATTTTGCATGGAGAAGGGGATCGGGCCAGAGAATAAGCATGCATGTTTTGATAAAGATCGGTCAATATTTAGCGGGTCAAATGGGCCCTGACTTTTGTGTGAAAAATGACAAAATTTGTATTCTATGGCATATATATTTACTCCTGAAGGATGTAGACCCCAGGAGTTGATAGCATATCCAAGAGGAGTGGTTGGCCTTTAAATTGATACCAAATATAGTGATGTATCTACTCAGATGTGGGAGTTACAGTCAAATATTTACAGGTGCTTACGTTTTCAGATATTATTTAGTAACCCATTACCACATTAGAGGGAGAAATATCGCGCTGATGGCTTTGACATTTTTCATGAAGTTCCAGTTATGGTCAAGAACAACGCCTACAATTTTCGGTGATGATCAGATTAAAATTTTGGGATGAAATGGTCCGAAAACATATTTTTTTGTGTGTTTTCGAGTAGAGTATAATCCGAAAATCACAACACAACCCACCGTGAAGGTAATCTGGACAAGTAATTAGAAGGACTGTACTGAATATTCGAAAAAAGTAAGAAAGAGGTGTTGTTGACCTCTAATCGGACAACAGGGGGCAAATATCACGAAATACTACTCAGACTCAGAATAAACATCCTCAGAAAGTTAGAGTTCGTGGTAGTTGTGTAGGGTATCGTATGGTCGGCCCCGTCCGACTATACTGCTCCGCTCACTGGTTTTGTGTGTTTTCGAGTAGAGTATAATCCGAAAATCACAACACAACCCACCGTGAAGGTAATCTGGACAAGTAATTAGAAGGACTGTACTGAATATTCGAAAAAAGTAAGAAAGAGGTGTTGTTGACCTCTAATCGGACAACAGGGGGCAAATATCACGAAATACTACTCAGACTCAGAATAAACATCCTCAGAAAGTTAGAGTTCGTGGTAGTTGTGTAGGGTATCGTATGGTCGGCCCCGTCCGACTATACTGCTCCGCTCACTGGTTTTCTTTCATTGTTTTGCCAGAGTTTCTAAATGGAAATCCACAATTATGATCCTTAGTCACACCACCGCCACTACAACTATAAGCAAAAGTACAACACTTATTGACTTGAAGTTCAACACTTTTTATTCTGCACTCATTTCACTTGAAGTTTCCTGCGAATTACTTCAACGTTGAAAAAAATTCCAGTAATGGCCGACTGAACCAGCGACCGTCCGACCTACTGGGTTTGCATCCTAAAGGATCGCATGGTTAAGTTCGTTTGCTTGTAGTCGGGTTGGTCATGATGTTTTGTGGGTCATCTAAACAATTGTGTATGAAAGTGTGAAACATTTGTGTTTCACCACAACAACATCATCGCATAACACTGATAATCATAAACATTTATAAGATTTTTATCTTAATTATGTTGCAACATAACAATAAACGCTGAAAAGGGTTCCTATTTGGGTTTAGTACATAGTCAACTGTTTTTGCTGTAAATTTTGTTTTTTCTTACTGTTCATGGACTATTTAAAGGAGGATACGAGTTTCTAATTAATTGATGTTAAGTGGTATCAAAAAATAAATGGAGATTTAATTTTATAACTGCATGTTTTTTTTCAGTTTATTTATTGTGGTAACATTTACACATTTAAGGGGACCCCCCCATTCTCGGGGTCAAAAATGTTGTTGACATAATTCGAATCTACACTAATTATAGAATGTGCCTACAAAATTTCAAATGAAAATCTCAAGAACTCTTGAAGATATAGCCGATTTATTGTGTCAGCATCAAGTGACGGCTAAAGGGCTTCTCAAACTTTAAACGCGTTTTTCTCTAAACATTTTTTTGCGAATGGCGGGCACGATAACTCAAAAACTAATAACCCAATCGATTTCAAATTTTTACACGTTTCTCTGTGAGTGTATAGCTATCGTATGAACTAGGATAAAGCCAATCGGTGAAGATCTTCCTTATTTTTTAACTTGGGTTTTGGTAAAAAATCGGCGATTTTCCAAAAATATTTTTTCAAAGGTCCACCATTTTGTTAATTTTAGAGCGAAGTCAATAATCCTAGTTTATACGAGAGCCAGACGTGTACTCTTTCTAACACCGTTGGAATATTCGGATTCCGATGTTCCAGTGAGGAGTTATCGTACCCGCCATCAAAAATAAGGACTTTTCTTTAATTACAAAAACCAACAACAAAACAACAACAACATTTTTTTGTAAATTATTTTTCTTCTATTTTAAATCTTCAATTATATATGTGTAAAGTTACAAACCTTAACAAGCATTGGTATTGATTTACCAGCCCATTGAAAATCTTGAAAAATTAAAATGTACTAAATAGTCATGGTCCGTTTTGAGAATATGCATAGAATCACTTTCTCCGAATTGGGAGAAGTTTGGCCCAAGGGCGAACCGTATTGAAATTGGGGAACTCGGTTCATATTTAGATATAGCTCAAAGTCCTTATATATCTTTTGATTAATATTTAATCCGGATAAAGGGGCACTTGATGACTTAATCCGGATTAAGGGTCCTTGACCCAGGTTTAAGGCTTAATTCGGATTAAGGGCCACTTAATCCGGATTAAGGGTCCTTGACCCAGGATTAAGGCTTAATCCGGAACTTGATTATGTGCAAACGGATAGGCTGGACTCCAGACTTAAGGAATTAAAATTACTGTTGGATTGAGGTATTTTAGTAAATTCGTAATTTTGGGAATATAAGTACTAAATTGTACCACATAGTCATGGTCCGTTTTGAGAATAAGCATAGAATCACTTTCTCCGAATATAGCACGATATATAGATATATAGTTATAGTGCACCAAAGTCCTTATATATCTTATAGATTAAGGGTCCTTCCCAGATTAAGGGACACTTAATCCGGATTAAGGGTCCTTGACCCAGGTTTAAGGCTTAATCCGGATTAAGCCATAAACCTGAGATAAAAAAATGTTGACCAGGTTTTGATACCAAAGTGTTTGTATGTTGACATATGGAGTTTTAGTAGGATATACAATCACTTTATCCGGACAAAATTTTGCACAGAGTACTGTATTACGTACTGATTTCTGTATGCGAAGTTTTGTTGGAATCGGTTCAGGTGCAGATATAGCATTTATATACAGTTTCGTCCGACTTTAAGTAAATGGTGTACCAAATAACTATTTTTTTTCCAATTGTGACACATTTCCGCAGAATGTACCAAATGGAACCTAGAGTAACGTGTATTGAATTTTGTGTAGATTTGTATTTTTGTATATTTTTCATTTATTATAATGGTTTGCTTAATTTTATACACAATTAAGATATGTTGATTTTATATCCCTTAATAATTTTTACAACCAAGTGACCTCACTCTAAATATCCTTGCTGACAACTATTTGAAAGGATAATTTATAAAACTGAATATTTATGAATAATTTTGAAAGTAACTTCATCATTATACCCAGTGCAGCCATGCCAAACAAAAATTCAACTAATTAATATTAAAATCCGAATCTACTTCTGAGTATTTTGAAAGAATGAGTATTGTCAATATTTCAATATGTAATTTGAAATTTCGTATATTGAACTTGTAGTTTCTAAGGAAGGAAATATAAAATATTATGTACTCTTAGAAAGTCAAATAACGTCAAGAACAAAAAAAAAAACAAATGAAAAAGCGTTAAGTTCGGCCGGGCCGAACTTTGGATACCCTCCACCATAGATATACGGGCAGGTACTAGAAATGAAAATATAGGGAACATGTCAAAAAGTGGACCTATACCGACATTTCTAAAAACGGATTATGTAAACCATAATGTAAACAACAATACAAATTTCAGAAAATTTTAATGGATAATTATACCTCCAGCCTTACAGCTAATGACGGTGTATACACTTTAACACAATGAAAATGTGCCTCATCGAAATATTGGTTCTAGACCCCATGTTTTTTTGGACCAAATCCGTTTCAGTAAAGTTGGATTTCATTCAAACCTCGCACATCTTATTATTTCTTCCAAACTTAGTTCAAATTCGAAGATGGGGAATATCGGTCCACTTCTTCTTGTACCTCCACACAGGGGCTAGGTCTAAATGCGGCTATAGTTCATTATCGAACCTTACGTTCTAATTTTTTATCTCGCTATCCTCCGCAGGTGAAATGATTACAACAGAGTCTTAGAACCAAAATTAAAACGCGTAACAAATCAGATAACTATTTTAATAAAAAAAGGGGGTTATATGGGGACTATCCCAAAAAGGGGGCGAATATTAATAATTTTTGGTAGGGAGATTTTTTACCATTTTGATTTTTACCATTTTGATTTTTACCATTTTGATAAACGCGTTCAAGAACCCCAAAATACCGAAAATTGGGGGTATCCTTATATGGGGGCTGTCCGAAAAAATGGATCTATATTCATAATTTTTTGTGGGGAGATTTGGTACCTATTAAGAACTCAAAATACAAAATTACAGCTAATTCGGCGGAAAAATACGATCAAAACCCCCAAAATACTGAAAATTAGGAGGTACCGTTATATGGGGACTACCAGAAAAAGTGGACCTATATCCATAATTTTTTGTGGAGAAATTTATTACCCAATAGGAACCCAATAAAGCAAATTTCAGCGAATTCCGTTGAAAAACGCGGTCAAGAACCCCAAAATACCGAAAATTGAGGGGTACCGTTATATGGCTATATTTATAATTTTTAGTAGGTTTATTTGGTACCCAATAACAACTCAAAGTACCAAATTTCAGCGAATTCTGTTGAAAAACACGCTCAAGAACCTCAAAATACCGAAATTTTGGGGTTACCCTTACATGGGGGCTGTCCGAAAAAATGGTCCTATATTTATAATTTTTAGTGGGGATATTTGCTACCCAATAAGAACTCAAAGTACCAAATTTCAGCGAATTCTGTTGAAAAACACGCTCAAGAACCTCAAAATACCGAAAATTGGGGGTATCCTTATATGGGAGCTATGCCTAAACGTGGACCGATATAGCCCATCTTCGAACTTGACCTGCCTGCAGACAAAAGACGACTCTATGCGAAATTTTGGGGCTCTATCTCAATTCGTTTAGACGCTAGAGTGATTACAACAGACAGACGGACAGACGGACATGCATAAATCGTCTTAGAATTTTACGCTGATCAAGAATATATATACTTTATAGGGTCGGAAATGAGTATTTCGATGCGTTACAAACGGAAAAACAAAACTAATATACCCTCCATACTATGGTGGAGGGTATAAAAAACAGTAAGGAAAGTAGTAAAGTCGGACGGGGCCGACTATATGATACCCTTCACCACTATGGGTATATTAAACAAGACTATTAACATGAAATTGGATGAAATAAAATATGTGATATTTATCTAAATGTGAATCTACCTAGATCTATCCATAAGGTATGTAAATCGACTTCAAACAAATATAAATAGGTCATACGTTGGGCTATGCCTGTACTTCTAGAAAATGCAACTAATTCTATGCTCAATTTTGTACGTTGTGCAAAATTTGATGTCAATATGACTAAAATGAGGAGTTTGATGCCCATTTTACTTGAAATCGGGAATCGGAAAATATATATGGAAGCTCTATCCAAATATTAAGCGATTTCAAACAAACTTGTCACAGGTTAGGTTATACTAATTTTAGAACGTCTTGTTCCTATTGTTTCCTTGGTGCGTCAATTAATTAAAATCAATCTATAATAAAAGGGAGCTATATCTAAATCTGGGCCGATTTTCACGAAACAACGCAGACATCACTCCAGGTTCAATTCAGTACGTTATGTCAAATTTCGTGCACCATTTACATGAACTCGGACGAAACTATATGTGGGAGCTATATAGAAATCTGGACCGATTTTATCGAAACTAGGCAGACATCACTCTAGGCTCAATTCAGTACGTTATGCCAAATTTCGTGCAAACCGAAGGATATATAGGGACTGGTGGTGTTAAGGTTACCCATAGTTTTCTAATCCGTTGGAGGACTAACTGGAGCCACTATCACACGCGACGATGGTATTCATTCGATCAATAGGTGCATCGCAATGTCATTTGGATAGTTCCAAGAGAACATTCTAAAAAATTTGAGGTTCCTCATGATCTGAAGGAACTTTTTATCGGTAAATGAGTACCTATCGCATTCGATGAAACTTTTTCAGAAGTTAACTGTTCTAAGGAAATTTATTTGTTTGACGGAAAATGCTTTAGCATTGCATCCTTTGCTATAAACTCTCGCATTAATAGCACTTACCTCAAAAGTCACGAATTTCCACAGTCTTTGTCAGTATAAATTCCTTACTGTGGAAGAATGTGCCAATTTCCTCAATTAAATTGAATAGAAGGTCAGAATCTATATATAAATGAATTGATGTTCGTTAGACTCGCTAAAACTCTAGAGAGGCTAAACGGATTTATCTTATCTTAGTCTTGAAATGTTCACGGAGGTCAAAAAAGATTTTAAAGATGAGCAAAATCTAAACCTTTAAAAATTAAAAAAAAACACAAAAATATTTTAAAGAATATTTGAATCTTTTTACGAATTTTGTATCGAAGTATTTTGATTGCACCACATCGTAGTTGTTATTTCGAGAAAAATTGGTACCGTAAAATCGTCATTGGACAATTTTACAACGGTAAGTAGATGTTAAATATAACATTTAATTTATTTCAATAACTTTTAAGTTGTTTTCCCAGCAGATTTTCTCCACAGCAATGTCATAGTTTGCCCTACTGAATTCAATACTGGAAATAAAAATCACAACCGTAAATTGAGGTTTTTGTGTTTTTTTTCTCAAGTGCGTGCGGCCATTTTCGCCAAAACACGTAGTAGATTATATACCTACACATTCCATGTCGTGGTAAAGCGTCAATAACATATAATTAAATTTCCCGGTGAGAAATCATATAATTTGATAAGAAACTTTTATTTCCACTTGTCGGTATTTCATATACACACACTCATTGCCTTGTGTCATTTTCCGCAATAAAACAATTGTCGTTAATTTATTTTTTATGTTTCCGTCTTTCACTTTAACAATAAATATCTCTTGGGTATAATAATATACAAAACCAGTGAGCGGAGCAGTATAGTCGGACGGGGCCGACCATACGATACCCTACACAACTACCACGAACTCTAACTTTCTGAGGATGTTTATTCCGAGTCTGAGTAATATTTCGTGAAATTAGAGGTTAACAACACCTCTTCCTTACTATTTTCGAATATTCAGTACAGTCCTTCTAATTACTTGTCCAGATTACCTTCACGGTGGGTTTGTTGTGATTTGATTATACTCTACTCGAAAACACACAAAAAATTATATTCTCCGTCCATTTCATCCCAAAATTTTAATCTGATCATCACCAAAAATTATAGGCGTTGTTCTTGACCATAACTGGAACCTCATGAACAATTTCAAAGCCATCAGCGCGATATTTCTCCCTCTAATGTGGTAATGGGTTACTAAATAATATCTGAATACGTAAGCACCTGCAAATATTTGACTGTAGTAATTTAAAGGCCAACCACTCCTATATGCTATCAACTACACAAATTTTGTCATTTTTCATGTCGCATGCTTATGGTAAAGCGTCAATGCAAAATATAATTAAATTTCCCGGTGAGAAAAACATATAAATTTGATTTGGATATTAACCACTTTTCCAAAAACAATATTTCATTGGCCATACACACATGCAAAATTTCGTGAAGATTGGTCCATTGTGGCATCGTGTTTACAAATTATAATGGACAGACAATAAACACAATTGTCGTTAATTTATTTTGGGTCTATGTATTTCCGTCTTTCACTTGGGGCTAACAATAAATATCTCTGACAACAATATACAAAAATACATTTGACATTCATACATATGAAATTTGATGACCGAAATCTTGGTCAGTCAACTGAATGTATGTATGGCCTATTTTTTCTATATGATTGGAGGTTTATGAGGAATTCGTGTAAATTTATTTACACAATCAACCAAGTCTTTTCGATTTATTTTGCCTTGTGTAAGTAAATAACTGTCCGGGTTTCGAGGATACGAATTTATGTTATGTTGCAAGTTAACGTTGTGGGAGAAATGTACATACGAATTAAGGAAAATGCTTAATTCTTGAATACATTGAAAATAGAAGTAAACGGTGGGAAACATTTGTATGGCGACTATGCAAAAATATGGGCACGGAATTATTTTCATCGGTGAAAATGAAAATTATATGATGTAAAATTCGCCTGGGACCTTCAAATGTAGAAAAGTGGATGGGATCTTTATGTGCATGTTAAACCAAAAATGGATCGAGGTTAATTATTTACTTATCCTCATCCAGGAATGCCATAACACTTCGGTTGGACAAGCGTTAAAAACTATTATTATTCCATACATATATGTGAATGCTATGTCAAAACGTGGACCTATGTTTTTTGCTAACGCGTGTGTTGAACTCCATGAAACCGTAAATTAAAGCCTCTTTGGTTAAAACATTACAACCCCTGAATTGCGCCTAAATGTCCAATTAAGCCACATCGTCGGAAAATGCGGCTAAACGTTTTAACATACAATACAGTTATATTGGGGTTATATAAAAACGAGGAACCGTATTGAAAATTCACTGCAAATAATTGTTTAGCCATGCTAACTTGTATACAAAATATAATTCCAGTTATGATACCCATGAGATGAAATTTGTCATTACAAAATTTCGTACAATTTACTGAAGTTAGCATAGCCGAACGTGTACCAAGTTTTATTGAAATCGGTTCAGATTTAGGTATTGCTCCTATTTGTATTTGGGTTTAATTTTTAGC
>NW_026880633.1:0-32090 GCF_032173495.1 Musca vetustissima | reverse complement strand
GAGGAAGTTATGTTATTTTAACAGCCGTTTTTACTTCAATTCTAGAGACTCGCTAAACGTATAACTATGATTCTTTTCTAACTCATACACAAACTCAGTCACACACATAAACAGACATATGACATGTAATATTCGAAACCATCTACTAATGGATGCCAGCAGTAAGCGAGTGGTAAGTGTTAAGTGTGTGAGCATTTGAAAAATGAAAATTAAGCTGAAAAACATTTTGCGAAATGTGATACAAGAAAACACTCTCGCAAACTTTTTTAGAGAAAATCGAAAAAGAAATAAATAAAGGACATTTACAATTTAATATTTAGTTTAAGGGAACCCCCCCCATTCTCGATTTTTTATTTTCAAGATTTTCAATGGGCTGGTAAATGAATACCAATGATTGTTAAGGTTTGTAAGTTGGCACATATATATTTGAAGATTTAAAAAAGAAGAGAAATAATTTACCAAAATTTGTTGTTGTTGTTTTTTGGGTTCAAAGAAAAGTCCACATTTTCGATGGCGGGCATGATAACTCCTCACTGGAACATCGGAATCCGAAAATTCCAACTGTGTTAGAAAGAGGACATGTCTGGCTCTCGTATGAACTAGGATTATTGACTTCGCACAACAATTAACAAAATGGCGGAACTTTGAAACATTTTTTATGGAAAATCGCCTATTTTTTACCACAAACTAAGTTAAAAAATAAGGAAGATCTTCACCGATTGACTTTATCCTTGTTCATACGAGAGCTACACACTCCCAGAGAAACGTGTCAAAATTTGAAACCGATTGGATTATTAATTTTTGAGTTATCGTGCCCGCCATTCGTTTTGAGAAAAGCGCGTTTAAAGTTTGAGAAGCCCTTTAGCCGTCACTTGATGCTGACACAATAAATCGGCTATATCTCTTCTTGAGATTTTCACTCGAAAATTTGTAGGAACATTCTAGAATAAGAGTAGATTCGATCTAAATCAAAAAAAATTTTGACACCGAGAATGGGGGGGTCCCCTTAAAGAAAAAATTTTACTAAGTCACTTTAGCTCTGTTTGGATGCCTGAAAAAAAAAAAAAACAGTTTTTAAAAAAGTCCACGCTTGTTTGGGGATATTATTAGAGCCCTTGAAAAAATGTTCACGCCTGGTTGGGTTCTTGAAAAAATAGCTTTTAAAAGTACCACGCATTTTTAAAAAATTACCACACCTGTTTGGGTTCTTGAAAGATATGATTTAACATACACGTGTTTTGGAACATCAATTTTTTGAATACTTGAAATAACATTATTTTTAAAAACTCCAAAGTATTTTGGGTTCTTGACATTTGTTTTTAAATTCACTCCTGTTTGTGTTTTAGAAAAAATTGTTTTTCAAATTTACGGCTGTTTTGGTTCTTATTTTTTTATACTCTCCACCATAGTATGGAGGGTATATTAATTTTGTCATTCCATTTGTAACTCATCGAAATATTCAATTCCGACCCTATAAAGTATATATATTGTCGATCAGGGTAAAATTCTAAGACGATCTAGCCATGTTCGTCCGTCTGTTGTAATTACGTTTTCTTCTGAAGGAATTAAGATAAGGTGCTGAAATTTTGCATAGGTTTGTCTTTTGTCTGCAGGCAGGTTCGAAGATGGGATATATCGGTCCACGTTTAGGCATAGCTCCCATATAACAGTAACTTCCAATTTTTGGTAATTTGGGGTTCTTGAGCGCGTTTTTTAACCGAAATCGCTGAAATTTGGTACACTGAGTTCTTATTGGGTACTTAATGTATCCACAAAAAATTTTAAATATAGGTCCAATTTTTCTGGTAGCCCCCATAGGTACCGATACCTCCTAATTTTCAGTATTTTGGGGATTTTGATCGTATTTTTCCGCCGAATTAGCTGTAATTTAGTATGTTGAGTTTTTAATAGGTCCCAAATCTCTCCACAAAAAATTATGAATATTGGTCAATTTTTTCGGATAGCCCCCATATAAGGGGGGCTATTTTTCAACCGTTTTTCAACCGAATTTGCTGAAGTTTGGTATTTTGTAGTCGTATATGGTAACAAATCTCCCTACCAAAAATTATTACTATTCGCCCCTTTTTTGGGGTAGTCCCCATATAACCCCCTTTTTTATATTAAAATATTTATAATTTCGCCTGCGGAGGATATCGACATAAATAACTAGAACGTAAGTTTCGATAATGAACTATATATGAACTATCGCCCGCATTTAGGCCTAGTCCTTGGTGGGAGATTCCACAAGGAGTGGTATAGGTTCACTTTTTCGTATGTTCCCCAATTTTCATTTCTAGTGCCTGTCAGTATATTTATGGTGGAGGGTATCCAAAGTTCGGCCCGACCGAACTTAACGCTTTTTCACTTGTCTTTAATTTACTCCAATTTGTATTCCAGAAAAAAATCATCAAACGTTAGTTTGTAGAATTACAACAGCTTCCCAGTAAAATTGACCAACTTTTAAGATTCACGAAATCATGCTCTTCACATCCGATTGATAGTAAATGGGCAAAGGCGAGTAAATGAATTATTTGGTACTTACAATTTTGGTTTGCGAAGTAACTCCGAAAGGCTAAGGAAAATAGAAAGGCGTGTTTGTATCGATAGTCTACAACAAATCTATAAAATGCCATAAAATTTTGTTGTTATTCATAGATATACAACTTCCGTTTCCGGTTTGGTACAACTTTTACAAGACAATTTTATTTAGTTGTTACAACGACACCACTACACTCGTATGCTAGACAGCTTTGTTCAAATAACGAATATTGAGTCCTTTAATGGGCAGGAGAATGATTTGCTACACCATTTGTTTTCCGCCTCAAGTATATATGTATGTAGGATATTGTTCCTCCTCCTTAATATCCATATTTCATTTGCTTGTGGTTGCTATGTTTTTCGCCAATTGGCAAAACTCAAAGTCCCATCCAGAGTCTAGTTAAAGTAAATGAATTTTCGATTTCGGTGGCAGTAAATTGGTGTCGACTAACACTTATCATTGTTATTCTTCTGCTGAAGTGGTTATTTTTCCCATTCTTGTGTTCTTATGTTACTGCTACATCTTCTTTCCTTCTGTCCATCTTCTTTGTTTACTGTACTTCTTTACATTTACATTACGTTGCCACCAGGATATCCGTTTACGGACAGTTTTCTTTATTATTTTTGTTGTTCTTTTCTACTTCGAGCAGTGGTCAAAAATTAGCAGAAGAATAGCATCAGCCATTTAAGACCTTTTATTGCCTGGATGAAGAGTAAGTAGTTATTTTTTGCCTTTCATTTGTCATAAATTGGAGCATACCAAGGATGGATTCATAGCCAACCAATTGCTTGGTAGTTGTTAGAAATTTTAAAAGGATTTTTACTTAGAGCTTACTTTTCTCCGTTTTTGAAGCTTTTATATTGTTTACATATGATAAGGTAATATGAAACTGCTGTGTTTTAACTACATTGATAATTAACAATATATAGAGCTTTCGATAAATTTTGTGGACTTGTAAATTAACACATTGTTTAGAAGCAACAGCGTGGAATGAAGTTTTTGAATAATATTTTTTAAAGACACACAGACCACTAAGCGTGGGTTTTTAAATAATATTTTTCATGGACCAACAGACCTCTAAGCGTTGGTTTTTTAAATAATATTTTTCATGGACCAACAGACCTCTAAGCGTGGATTTTTTAAATAATATTTTTCATGGACCTCTAAGCGTGGATTTTTTAAATAATATTTTTCATGGACCTCTAAGCGTGGATTTTTTAAATAATATTTTTCATGGACCTCTAAGCGTGGATTTTTTAAATAATATTTTTCATGGACCTCTAAGCGTGGATTTTTTAAATAATATTTTTCATGGACCTCTAAGCGTGGATTTTTTAAATAATATTTTTCATGGACCTCTAAGCGTGGATTTTTTAAATAATATTTTTCATGGACCTCTAAGCGTGGATTTTTTAAATAATATTTTTCATGGACCTCTAAGCGTGGATTTTTTAAATAATATTTTTCATGGACCTCTAAGCGTGGATTTTTTAAATAATATTTTTCATGGACCTCTAAGCGTGGATTTTTTAAATAATATTTTTCATGGACCTCTAAGCGTGGATTTTTTAAATAATATTTTTCATGGACCTCTAAGCGTGGATTTTTTAAATAATATTTTTCATGGACCTCTAAGCGTGGATTTTTTAAATAATATTTTTCATGGACCTCTAAGCGTGGATTTTTTAAATAATATTTTTCATGGACCTCTAAGCGTGGATTTTTTAAATAATATTTTTCATGGACCTCTAAGCGTGGATTTTTTAAATAATATTTTTCATGGACCTCTAAGCGTGGATTTTTTAAATAATATTTTTCATGGACCTCTAAGCGTGGATTTTTTAAATAATATTTTTCATGGACCTCTAAGCGTGGATTTTTTAAATAATATTTTTCATGGACCTCTAAGCGTGGATTTTTTAAATAATATTTTTCATGGACCAACAGTAGGTGGATTATAGAAGTCATGATGAACCGGTAAAAAATATTAAAAAAATCTATGCCTACATGAGGACCCTGAAAAAATATTTTTTAGATATCTACGCTTTATGAAGGGATTTGAATTTAAAAAAATCATATTCCTTCAAAAATATAAAAAATACTATTATGTAAAACATCTACTCTTCAACATTTCCATTGATTTTGAAATGACTTTCTGATGTGGAGAGTTATTTTGTTTTACATATGATTGTTGTTGTAGTTGTTTTGCTTCCATACACTTGCAGGAAAATATATTCATTTACTCCTTTCATTGTTGTTAAATTTTATGCCAAAGACTTGAAAGTTAAGTTTTAGTTTTCTTTTGAAATGAATACGTTTTGAAATGAATACGTTGTTTTACTGATGATTTTTTTAATTGGAAAGTATAATATTTTATATAGCAAATTTTTGGTTTATTTGTTACCAGAGACAGCATAAATGTGAGAATTGTATCAATATTTATTGTTTTAAAATTCTACCACTCGCTTCCCTACCCTCTCCCCCCATTCTTCTGCTTGAGTAGCTCCATTAGTTAAGCAAGGATATAAGCAGCTTTCAGCTTTATTTTTATTAACAACAGTTATAAGAAAGTGATCATATTGAGGCATTGTTGTCATTTTAAAATCATTTTTGAATGCAAAAAAGTGATGTATTTAAAAGATTTTTTGTCAGCAGCAATAGAAAAGAAATAAAAATGTTTTTGGCAAATTTAAACAATGTCAGTTTTCACAGATGTATTTATTGAAAAACATCGCGATTGCCTATTTAGTCATTACTGCCGACGTTCAATACCATTCATTCATATTGATCATAATAATTTAAGCAATTCACAAAATAACGTTCCAGTTTAATACTGGGTCAATGAATTGCGTAGCCTCATAAATGATGAGGAGGATTTTTGTATTGTTGTGTGTGTGTGCGTGGCCAAGTGCCACAATTACACTAATACATAAATGTTCTTTATATTACTAAAATATTGGAATCATGTGTCGAAATTGTTCAGGCTTCTTTGTAATAAATGTTGCTAATAGATAATGAAAGTTTATGGGTTATGGGCTGGCTACATTTACACATTTAATTGCCTGTAATTGCATATGTGGGCATGTGCGTGTTATCATGGTAGTTTATTGATTTGGTACAGTTAGTCAAGATTTGCTAAGATCTGATTTAAGATTATATTTTAGAAATTAAATAATCTCTAACGACAAATACATTGCTTTACTTTGTTAATGTTCGAAATGTGTGAATATGTTGTTGGAATCTTAGTAACAGGATATATGACACATGTCGGAAGAAGAACAGACATTGTATTCTGCGTACTTTTTTTATTTTCAAATAAAATCATTTCCAAGTATTAAGTTCAACCATTTTCTGTGAAAATTTATTCAATATGTACTTTATTTGACAATTTTAGAAAGGGCCAAAATTTTATGGGCGGAAAATGAAAATTATAACAAAGCCGTAGGTATTTTTTACCCTGTACCACAGTGTGGTACTTTGTGCATATGTTTGTAACAGGCAAAAGGAAACGAGATAGACACATGGTTCCCTTTTGATAATATGCATAGAATCACTTTCTGAGACGATTTACGCATTTCCGTTTGTCCGTCCGTCCATGTATTTTTGTGAACAAAGTACAGGTCGCATTTATGATCCGATTTGGATTAAATTTTGCATAGGTCACTTATTTGGCCCAAGAACGAACCCTATTGAAATTGGGAAAAATCGGTTTAGATTTAGATATAGCTCCCATATATATTTTCGTCCGATTTAATGTAAATTATGCAGCAAAGTCCATATATAACATTCGATTTGCGAAATTTCAAAACATTTCTAAAAAGCCATGTACGTTAAAAATATTTATTAACAACATAAATCTTTTTATCTTGTTGTCCTGTTAAAAGTTCAATGTCCCACTGACTGTCATTACATACATTATTTATATTATTATGTAAATATTGGTTTTTGACCCCATGTTTCTTACGACCAAATCTGTTTCAGACAATTTGGAGTCTTGCAAACTTAGATCAAGTTCGAAGATGAGGAATATCGGCCTACTTTTTCTGATACACAAAATGGTCAAAAATTTGCTAAAAAGTAATTTAGTAATATCATACGAACGGACAACCGATTACAACTAAACTGTGCACAACCTAATATTTTAACTACGCATGTATAATGTTTAAACCAGTGAGCGGAGCAGCATAGTCGGACGGGGCCGACCATATGATATCCTACACACAGCTCCACTTTCTAACCCTGGCATATTTTCCATTTTTTTTTTTTCTTGAAGTGAATTTTTATGCCATAAATTAAAAAACTGGTCACTTTAGGTTTTGGTTGATTTGACCTTCGGATATTGACGGATCATCATCTAAACAGCCGCTCTAAGTATATGGTCACATCCCCTTCACCTTGTAAAATATGCGATGTTCTGCATATAATAATAGAGCGACTAGAAAATCTGACAAAACTAATGTGTTCCCCCTGAATGAAATATCAACTTCACCGAAAACTATAGGCGTCGTCCTTGACCATAATCGGAACATCCTTTACAATTTCAAAGCGATCAGCGCGACATTTCCGTACTCTAATGGAGTAATAGTAATATTATGCACATATATGTATAACTCCCATATCTGAGCACATACGACAATATTGGTATCAATATAAAGGTCAACCACTCCTCTAGGATATACTATCAAATTCTCGGGTCTATGTCCTACAGGAGTAAATATATACGCTATAGAATACAAATTTTGTAATTTCTCACACAAAAGTCTGGGTCCATTTCATCCGCTAAATATTGACCGATCTTTATCAAAACAGGCATGATTATTCTTTGGCCTGATCTCCTTCTCCATGCAAAAATTCGCGATGTTTGGGCCATAGTTGCGGCCTCTGGAGTGACCAGAAAAACTGACGTAATTTTTCACACAAAAGTCAGGATCCATTTGACTCACTAAATATTGACCGATCTTTATCAAAACAGGCATGCCCATTCTTTGGCCCAATCCCCTTCTCCATGTAAAATTTCACAATGTTCGGGCCATCAATGCGGCCTCTGGAGCGACCAGAAACACCGACAAAAATTAAGTATTTGGTCCACTTCATCCCCTAAATATTAACCGATCTTTACCAAAAGGTCTTCATTGGGCCGAACCCATCCTACATGCAAAATTTCGTGAAAATTGGTCCATAACTGTGGCCGGTTTCATATTTACAATTTATAATGGACGGACGGACGGACACACATGTCTAGATCGACTCAGCTAGTTGAGATATGACGATCAGTGTACTTAAATGTGGGTGTAGGACCAATATTTCGCGGAGTTACAAACTCTTGGGGCTGCACAAAGCTATAAAACCCTGACTACATAGTTGTCTAGGGTATAAAAATGGGACTTTCAGAATCTCACCCAGGCTAAAATTATGAAAACTTATAAATCTCTTTTATATAGAACGGAAAATACATTTTCATCTAAATGTATAAAACGACTGTAACTGGGGATTCTTGATAATCAGTTTTGCAAAACTATGTCGGTACAGGTCTATGTTTCGGCATATATCCCCATGTAAGGTCCAGCTTAATTCCCTGTATGTTAATCTTTCTATCGCAATCTTTCATTGTGAGTAACTGCAATTTTCCCACAGCAAAAACAACCATTGTCTACTAGAATTCGCAATTACATAATCCCCATAAAAATATCCCGATCGATATAATATATTTATAAGATACTCCTCATGATGGATGATATGAGTTTTACGATATTTTTATGGCTTAAAAATTATAATGACTTTTTTTAATATTTGTAATTTATATGTTAAGTTCGGTTTTTATACCCTACACAACTATGTTGTCAGGGTACTATAGCTTTTTGCAGCCACAAGAGTTTGTAAGACCGCGAAATATTGGTCCTAGACCCACCTTTAAGTCTACCGATCGTCATATCGTCATAGCTGAGTCGATCTAGACATGTGTGTCCGTCCGTATGTCCATTATAATTTGTAAACACGATACAGGCCATAGTTACGGATCAATCTTCACGAAATTTTGCATGTAGGATGGGTTCTGGCCAATGAAGACCCCTATTGTTTTTGGAAAAAATCGGTTAATATTTAGGGAATGAAGTGGACCAAATACTTAATTGTTGTCGGTTTTTCTGGTAGCTCCAGAGGCCGCAATTATGGCCCGAACATCGCGAAATTTTACATGGAAAAGGGGATTCGGCCAAAATATAAGCATGCTTGGCTGGCCCTTGAAAAAGGTAAAAATCCAATGTAATCGCTGGACATTTTAAAAATATAAAGAACAGACTTATGGTTGTTGCTTTGTAGAACATTTCTCAAAATTCTTCGCCGTTTTTTGGAAATGTATCTACATTTACCCTCTACACGCATTTGTCACTTCAGTTTTTGTTCGTTTGGATTACTTTGAAATCCTACGAGCTTGTACCCATTTCCTACCTTTACATAGTTATGAAAATACGTTTATCCCAAACCACGAAAATCAAAACCAAATATATCTGGGATGAAACTATTCTCTTTGTATTCCCCCGGTGCTAATACTAAACTCTGTTACATGTCTTGCAAAAAAGTCACGAAAAAAACAGAATAAAAGAAAATTCAATTCAAATTCAACACAATACCAGTTGAAATTCTATGGCAACATCATCATCATCATCATCAAGGTCATACAACGTTAGCATCAGCAACAACATTTACACTCGCCAACCCACTCGCATTACTACCAGCATCAAATTTTTCCCAATGCAAAGGATTATTGTCATCAGCAGCATTGATTAAACATAACAAAGGACGTGTTGTTGATGGTAACCACTTTGCTTTGGTTTTTCGGACCCAACACTAGACAAAAAACCGACATGTTGGGAATCCAGCTTCGATGAGGTGAAATCCACACACGAAACACGAACTCTTTGGTAAGACAATGTATTTTTAAAAACTCAAGGGTAACACGAACACTCTTCAATGGTTATTGTTTGACGTTGGCATAGACACAGATTTACATCATACCCGCCGCACTAACACTCAACACATAGCCAAAAGGATAGGAGACTCCTAAGCAGCAATCACGTTACTGTTGATGTCTTCAATGCATTCCGAAAAAAAAACATAATAGAAACACCAAAACTCTTTGGCAGGAAGCGTAAGTCGTCATTGTATGGATATCAATGTTTTGCAGGATGTAGTCATCGAGTCATGCAGTTGCATGGCCCACCATAACACTTGAAAGTTGCAAATGGCCAGGGAATAACTGTAGATGTGTTAGTGGCTCTCTATTGGAAACAATAGCTATCGATTTTCATAGAAAATTGAAATAAATGAGTCTTTGATTAGATTTGACGCCATTCATTTGCTTTGGGAATCTATTGTCTTTTGTTTCTCCATTTGTTTATGGCTCTATGTTTTTTTTTTTTTTTTGAAGCCAAATACAATAATGTTTTTGTCACTGCGACATAACATGGTTCACATTTTGTGTTCTCTGTGACAAGGTTTGCAATGTACAAAAAAACCGAACATATTACATTTGTAAATTTTTCTGTCCACAACTAGAGTCAGGCAGGATTTTGCCTGACTGTAATTATAACATCCTTAATAATGATTTTCTCTTTTTCTCTCGTCTTATTCAATGTCTTCTGCGGTTTCATCATTCATTTGAAGTCGATATGGCTAAGCATACCACAGCCACACTCTGAAGATTGTCCAACGGAAATGATCAAAGGAATTCTAATCCAACATGCCCTGAACATCTATTGGTCACCGCACATATTAATATTTACTTAGTGGTTCGGTAAGTATAAACCAGTAAGGAAAGTAGTAAACTCGGACTGGGCCGACTATATGATACCCTTAACCACATTGGGGATATTCTACATATGTGTCCTAACAGACGTCGCCTTTTCGAAGGAACATTGACATGGAATTGAACGAACTTAAATATGCGATCTTAATCTATAAGTAAACCGACTAATATCAATTCCAACACACGCCATTCTGCGACCTATTTCATACTTTGTAAATAGATTTAAGGGAACCCCACCCATTCTCGATTTTAATTTTTCAAGATTTTCAATGGGCTGGTAAATCAATACCAATGCTTGTTAAGGTTTGTAACTTTGCACACATATATTTGAAGATTTAAAAGAGAAGAAAAATAATTTACAAACAATTTTTGTTATTGTTTTGTTGTTGTTTTTTGTAACTAAAGAAAAGTCTTTATTTTTGATGGCGGGCATGATAACTCCTCACTGGAACATCGGAATCCGAAAATTCCAACGGTGTTAGAAAGAGTACATGTCTGGCTAAAATTATTGACTTCTCTCTAAAATTAACAAAATGGCGGACCTTTGAAAAAATATTTTTGAAAAATCGCCGATTTTTGACCAAAAACCAAGTTAAAAAATAAGGAAGATCTTCACCGATTGGCTTTATCCTAGTTCATACGATAGCTATACACTCCCAGAGAAACGTGTAAAAATATGGAATCGATTGGGTTATTAGTTTTTAAGTTATCGTGCCCGCCATTCGCAAAAGAGAAAAACGCGTTTAAAGTTTGAGAAGCCCTTTAGCCGTCACTTCATGCTGACACAATAAATCGGCTATATCTTCAAGAGTTCTTGAGATTTTTACTTGCAATTTTGTAGGGATGTTCTTAAATTACTGTAGATTCGAATTATATCAAAAAAAAAAAAAAAATGACCCCGAAAATGGGGGGTCCCCTTAAAGCAAACTTTACACACGCTATTTGGTATGCTTCACTGTTTAGAATGTAATAATCAAACACCCATTGATTATTTGGTGTACAATCAACATGTATAGGTCGAAATTATATATGGAAGCAATGCTATATCTAAATCTGAACCGACTTCAAGGAAACTTGATAGATATTAATTCTTATTAATGTCAGTACGTTTTTTTTTTTTAAATCGGAACCGATTTTCACGAAACTTAGCACACATCATTCCGGACCTAATTCAGTACCCTATGCAAAATTTCGTGCAAATCGAAATATATATATGGACTTTGGTGCCCCATTTACCTTAAATCGGACGAAAGTATATATGGGACATATATGTAAATCTGAACCGATTTTCTCGAAACTCGGCACACACTATTCTAGACTCAACTCAGTACCCTATGCAAAATTTCGTGCAAATCGATAAGGACTTTGGTGCACCATTTAATCAAAATCGGACAAAACTCTATATGGGAGCTATATCTAAATCTGAACCGATTTTCACGAAACTTTGCGCACATTATTATGGACCTAATTCTGTACTCTATGCCAAATTTCGAGCAAATCGAAAGATAATAAGGGACTTGTGTATCCCTTTTACCTAAAATCGGACGAAAATATATATGGGAGCTATATCTAAATCTGAACCGATTTTCTTGAATTTCAATAGGGTTTATCATCCTATTTGGACCTGAAATAAACACTTTTTTTAGTTTCGCAGGGAACGGATATTATCAAATATGGGAATTTTTCTGCCAACAAATAAACAGGAACGGGCAAGCCCAATGACACAGACAAAAACAAAAGATAAATATTTCTGTGTTTGTAAAAAAGATAAAACAAATATGTTATTGATTACTAGACAAATTTAAATTCTTGGTGAATTTTTAGGTCTAGACTAAAAAATATGATTTTTTGGAGGACCCATAAGCGTGGGTTTTCAGACAATAATTTTAAGGAACAGCGGATTAGAGGTTCCGCCTGAATTGATGATTAAAAAAACTTTTATTTAATTAAGCTAGTGTTTAAAATAATTTTCAAGAAACAGCCATAGGATTAGAGTTTTTTTTTAAATATTTTCAAGGACCATCAATAGACGTGGATTAGGTATCATTAGGGTTGGATTTTTTGAAAATACTTTTTATTTTGAAATTAAGATTTGAATTTTTTTAAAGATTATTTAAGAACTATTTATGGCGAAATAAGTTTTTCTTAACGATCCGCCAAAAGTGTGGATATTTTTAAGAACACAAGGCCCAATCATCAAGTACGTATCAATGCTGCAAACTCCTTATTATTTTTTATTTCAAACCCATCACTTTTTGCAATATTGCTCCTAAAAACCTTCATTTTTTGTAAACATGCAATGTCAGACACTCGAAACATTTCTTATTTATTCTGTCACATTTTTGTCATGGTGCATGCCCTTCTTTTTTCTGTTCTGTATTGTTGCTGCTGTCGGTTTGGCGATTCATTTTTGATTTAGGTTATTGATGATCGCTGGGAAAGTGAACTAATTGAATTGGGTGCCATAAATAGAACTGGATACAATTCGCCATTTGGTCAAGGAATTCTATGAAAGGTGGAACTGATTGGTGGATCCAACAGTGTCAACTGGATCCGGCAGGGATTTAATGTTTGTAAGTTTGGAAATTTACAATTGAGATTTCGAGGAAGTTAGTCTAATTTATTGTTGTCAAGGTGCCAACAAATGTCAAAAATATACTCGGGCGACGATGATGAGAAATACGATAAGCATCCTCGTCGTTATTGAATGGAAAAAGCGGAAAGTGTGGGATGTAGCACAGAATCCATATCATTGGTGATTGCAGGAGACTTCATTCTTTAGCTGGGATATGTTGTTATGACATGAAAGGGATATTAGATGGTTGTATAAAAATTGCTCATTAAATATTTACATAACACACAGTAGCTTTTTGTTACGTGCCGTGGTCGTCTCCACTTTCACTCCCCTTTTGCTGTGCACAGCTAATTGCCGGTATTGTCTGCTAAACGAATACCTAAACATGCATGCTAAAATGACGTTCTTATTATGTTTACCCTAGGTCCAGGATGAAAATGTGTTTGTTTTGGTCGAGGTTACACCTTTCAATGCTACAGGTCTATCAAATGATGGTGGCTTTATGGCAGGCTCAGATAATGGTGGTGGTATCGGTGGCATGGTTAGCGGAAGCTTTACGTCCTTTGGCAGCATGATGATAAAATTTCACGCTAATTGAAAAAAAGCTAACTATATCGGGAAAACAGCAACAACATCAAACTATATTTATAAAAATGCTGTGGGTGTGAGAACACTAATAAAAGGTGCTACACTATAGAGCAGATGGCAGTCCTACTTGTGAACAGTCTTTTTCTATGAATACTTTTACGAACATTATGTACATTTTCATCTGCCGAGGGGAAACATGAAATGACATTTAAGAGGGAATTTAATGGCTGGAAGAATCGTTTAAAATATAAATATCCATGCCATAATTATGTCTCAAAGGTACGCTGAAATGAAATTGTCTGGAAGGCTCAATAAAATGTAATTGATGAGTCATTTATAGTTATTTAAGGGACCCCCCCCCCCCTTCTCGATTTTTTTATTTTTAAGATTTTAAATGGGCTGGTAAATGAATACCAATGCTTGTTAAGGTTTGTAATTTGGCACATATATATTTGAAGATTTAAAAAGGAAGAAAAATAATTTGCCGTCACTTGATGCTAGCACAATAAATCGGCCATATCTTCAAAAATTGGTAAGATTTTCACTGGAAAAATTTATAGGGATATTCTTGAATTAGTGTCGGTTCGAATTAATCCAAAATACAAAATTAAATTTTTTGAAACCGAGAATGGGGGTGTCCCCTTTATTCCCAGCATAGTTTTGTACTTGGTATCCTTGTTTGACACAACTTCCTTAATGTCCTGTGTGAAAGCAGCTACCACAGTGATAACTTCCCCGCACATCTCCATAGATGCGTTGGTTTTTTTCATGTCTTTGAGATTTTTGTAGCTCTTCTCTCTGAATTGTTTCCAATCAATTTTCTGCTTCTGCTTCATTACAGGTGGAAATTCCAGGTCTGGACGTTGGTTTGCAACGTGTAAACTTTGCCCTACATGTCGTCAAAATGACCATGAACAGTGCCATGGTCAAGGTGGTCGAATAGAGTGACGAGGCTGGCTTTCAACCACTGCTGGCGAAATATGTTCGCCTGAAATCTCATGCCGAAATCTAAATAAATCGTACATATAATCTTAAAAAAAGTAGTGGAGGAATCCTGCATATTGGGGAAACCACCAATTGGTAGTGAAACTTCGGCGGACAATGACTTGGCAGATTTTTTTGCCAGAAGGCTTGACATTAATTGTAAGTACAAAATAATAAATTTATAAAAGGTATTGGACACTCCATTATTTTTGGTGATGGTGGTGGTCCCATGCATGAGACGTTTAGTCATGTGGTGGCATATTTCTATGTAGTGTTTTTTGTTGTTGTTTATTTTTTAATTTAAACATGTACCATTGTCCTTTTCTTCGTATTGCTGTTCATGTGGATTTTCACATTTCGTCGTCATGGTCATCATCATTGTGTCCTTTCTTGCTATTCCCTTTTGCTATTGTCCCTGCCGATGAAATGCGTTTGTTTAACAATAATGTGTATGGTTCAAAAAAACCCAAAATCCATGGTGGTTGAGATGGCATTGTGGGCGACATTTTTTTTCGATCATCTGTCTGTATTTATTACAGAAAGCAGACAATGCCATCGCTGCTATGGTAATTACTACCGAACGTCATTGATTTCAGCAAAACATTTATGTCGCTCGGCATTTTATTTATGATTAAAAAATAAATAAGAACAGTCAAACAAAAACCAAGGTGTATTCAGTTTTATGAATGCTTTATCACAGAAAATCTGGGTGAGTTCGCATTTTATTCGCATTATTATACCCTACACAACTATGTTGTCAGGGTATTATAGCTTTGTGCAGCCCCAAATGTTTGTAACGCCGCGAAATATTGGTTCTAGACCCACCTTTAAGTATACCGATCGTCATATCTCGACTAGCTGAGACGATCTAGACAAGTGTGTCCGTCCGTCCGTCTGTCCATTATAATTTGTAAACACGATACAGGCCACAGTTATGGACCAATCTTCACGAAATTTTGCATGTAGGATGGGTTCTGGCCAATGAAGACCCCTATTGTTTTTGGAAAAGATCGGTTAATATTTAGGGGATGAAATGGACCAAATACTAAATTTTTGTCGGTTTTTCTGGTCGCTCCAGAGGCCGCAATTATGGCCCAAACACCGCGAATTTTTGCATGGAGAAGGGGATCGGGCCAGAGAATAAGCATGCATGTTTTGATAAAGATCGGTCAATATTTAGCGGGTCAAATGGACCCTGACTTTTGTGTGAAAAATGACAAAATTTGTATTCTATGGCATATATATTTACTCCTGGAGGATGTAGACCCCAGGAGTTAATAGCATATCCAAGAGGAGTGGTTGGCCTTTAAATTGATACCAAATATAGTGATGTATCTACTCAGATGTGGGAGTTACAGTCAAATATTTACAGGTGCTTACGTATTCAGATATTATTTAGTAACCCATTACCACATTAGAGGGAGAAATATCGCGCTGATGGCTTTGAAATTTTTCATGAAGTTCCAGTTACGGTCAAGAACAACGCCTACAATTTTCGGTGATGATCAGATTAAAATTTTGGGATGAAATGGACCGAAAACATAATTTTTTGTGTGTTTTCGAGTAGAGTATAATCCGAAAATCACAACACAACCCACCGTGAAGGTAATCTGGATAAGTAATTAGAAGGACTGTACTGAATATTCGAAAAAAAGTAAGGAAGAGGTGTTGTTAACCTCTAATCGGACAAGAGGGGGCATATATCACGAAATATTACTCAGACTCGGAATAAACATCCTCAGAAAGTTAGAGTTCGTGGTAGTTGTGTAGGGTATCGCATGGTCGGCCCCGTCCGACTATACTGCTCCGCTCATTGGTTTTTTTAATAATTTCGAGTGAAGTTTGTATTGGACGGGGATAATAAAATATTTTCCAATAATTTAATTTTTTGTTTTATATTTTCCAATAATATTCGTGAAATGTGTTGGCGATTTTTTATAGCATTTAATATTGACAAATTTTCGATTCGTTCGATTTTTAACATGCTTGTCAACTGAATAAATAAATCTGAAATTATTTGATAGATACTTTACGAGAAATCTATTACTTTAAGTCCATTATTTTTTCCGTCGATTTTTAAAAAATATTTTCACAAGGTCCACCAAAAGGCGTGGATTTTTTAAAGAATATTTTCACAAGGTCAACCATAAGGCGTGGATTTGTTAAAGAATATTTTCACAAGGTCCACCATAAGGCGTGGATTTGTTAAAGAATATTTTCACAAGGTCCACCATAAGGCGTGGATTTGTTAAAGAATATTTTCACAAGGTCCACCATAAGGCGTGGATTTGTTAAAGAATATTTTCACAAGGTCCACCATAAGGCGTGGATTTATTAAAGAATATTAGCACAAGGTCCACCATAAGGCGTGGATTTGTTAAAGAATATTTTCACAAGGTCAACCATAAGCGTGGATTTCCTAAAGAATATTTTCACAAGGTCCATCATAAGACGTGGATTTTTTTAAGAATATTTTCACAAGATCCTGATTAAACAACCCTCTTTCCTAATACCCAAGAGAATTCTCAGCTCATACAGCTTAGGATTTGGAGAGAAAAGATATTTGAACAACAACAACAGTAACACATAAAAATAACTGTTATTCATTACATTTCTGTCAAATTACTTGGTGTTACGTTAACAACACCCACATACATTTATAGATATTTTGTTCTACTTTTTTACATACGTAGTGTGCTTTAAATATTTTTGTATTAGCAGCTCCAGCAAGCTTTCAACCCCTCACAACTAAGATTAAACAACGTGTGTAATGAGTTTTACAATACTTTCGTTCTGGCATTTATTGCTGCTTATTCAAATCCAGTTAACTAAAATATTACTCATAAGGCGAATTCATGTGGTATGTGTAGGTGTGCGTATGTATTTCTTGGTGGAAATATATGTGTGCCACTAAGGCAGCACAATACTGACAGATACACCAGGGCAATCCAAGTCCCTTTTCTTGCTTGGTGGTAGGTTGTTTTAAACGACATCTTGAAAAAATGAATGTTGAATGTCAGCATCGTTGTTTGTAATTATTTCTTGGACTGTTGTTCACATATTCATACATCCATATACACATAAGTAGATGTTTGTATATATTCAAGTTTGTAAACAGGTGTAACTTAATTGCCACTAAAATTCATTTCAAAAGGTAAGGTATTTAGGCAGCAGCAGCAAAATTTGTCGGATGAGAACTGAAAACGACCTTCTCTACCTTATTACTTCTTAAATGAACATGTTGTTGTTAACTCATATCCGTTTCCGTGATTTGTTGCTTTGATAATGATTACGTGTTTTTTTGGTTATTAGCCGAAATGTAGCAAACGTTAAGAGGGCAAACGTATTAGGACCTGTCATGTAATGAATTTTTATTAAATCTCTAATTTAATGTCTCGTTGCATAATTATTTTCTTATCAAAGTGTAAAATTTTCGAAATTAGATTTTTTAAGACGAGTTGACAGGATGTAAATTAAGGGAACCCCCTCCCCCCACCCATTCACGATTTTATTTTTTCAAGATTTTCAATGGGCTGGTAAATCAATACCAATGCTTGTTTAGGTTTGTAACTTTGCACATATATAATTGAAGATTTAAAAGAGAAGAAAAATAATTTACCTTATTTTTGGTGGCGGGCATGATAACTCCTCACTGGAACATCGGAATCCGAAAATTCCAACGGTGTTAGAAAGAGTACATGTCTGGCTCTCGTATGAACTAGGATTATTGACTTCGCTCTAAAATTAACAAAATGGCGGACCTTTGAAAAAATATTTTTGGAAAATCGCCGATTTTTGACCAAAAACCAAGTTAAAAAATAAGGAAGATCTTCATCGATTGGCTTTATCCTAGTTCATACGGGAGCTATACACTCCCAGAGAAACGTTGCAAAATTTGGAACCATTTGGATTATTAGTTTTTGAGTTATCGTGCCCGCCATTCGCAAAAAAATGTTTAGAGAAGAACGCGTTTAAAGTTTGAGAAGCCCTTTAGCCGTCACTTGATGCGGACAAAACAAATCGGATATTTCTTCAAGAGTTCTTGATATTTTCACTTGAAATTTTGTAGAGACATTCTTTAATCAGTGTAGATTCGAATTATATCAACAAAAATTTTGACCCCGAGAATGGGGGGGTCCCCTTTATAATATAAATTAATTGTCGCAGTTATAAAATAAACGTTAAGTAACGTACCATTTAAAGTGGAGAGAGGATGAAAAGCGTATTTACATATAATATATATGTAAATATATTTTACGAGTACATATTAATTAATTTTCGTACGTGTTGCTTCAGTCATTTTTAAAGCCTTAAAAAATATTCCATATGTAGTCCGCTTCTATATTGGCCCTAAAAAAATCCTCCAACAATTCGACCTGTACTTTTAAAATTTGTTTATAAAATCATTTCTAAAATCCAAAACTGCTTGATCCTTGAAAAAATATTAATTACGAAACACTCGCCTTTTATAAGTCTTTAAAAAATTAAACAATCCAAATATGTGTTGGTTCTTGAAAAATTATTATTCGAAAAAAACACGCCTTGTATTGGTCCTTGAAAAAAAATTATTTAAAAAATCCACGACTATTTTGGTCATAAAAAAAAATCTTAAATAAATACCCTGTCGATTTGGGTCCTTGAAAAACTTACATTTTTTCGTCTATTTTGGTCCTTTAATATTTTGGGCATTGAAAAATTATTATTAGAAAAAGTCCTCGACTTGTATTGGTCTTGAGAAAAATATTCAAAAGAAAACCAGTAAGGAAAGTAGTAAAGTCGGACAGGGCCGACTATATGATACCCTTCACCACTATGGGTATATTAAACCGCTGATGATATTTATCTAAATGTAAATCTACCTAGATCTATCAATAAACATATCATTCGTTTGTTACAATAGGACAAATGTATGTAAATCGACTTCAAAGAAATATAAATAGGTCATGCGTTGGACTATGCCTGTACTTCTAGAAAACGCAACAATTCTATGGTTAATTTTGTACGTTGTGCAAAATTTGATGTCTATCTGACTAACATGAGCAGTTTGATGCGCAATTTACTTAAAATCGGGCGAAAATATGTATGGAAGCTATATCAAAATATGAAGCGATTGCAACGAAACTTGTCTCAGGTTAGGTTATACTAATTTTAGTACGTTTTGTTCCTACCAGCCTATTGATTCCTTGGTGCGTCAATTACTTAAAATCAATCTATAATAAAAGGGAGCTATATCTAAATCTCAACCGATTTTCACGAAACTTGGCACCCATCATTCTGGACTAAATTTACATTAAATCGGACGAAAATATAAATGGGAGCTATATCTAAACCTCGATTTCCAAGGAACTTGACCGACATCACTCTAGGCTCGATTCAGTACGTTATGCCAAATTTCGTGTAAATCGAAGGATATATAGGGACTTTGGAGCACCATTTACATGAAATCGGACGAAACTATATATGGGAGCTATATCTAAATCTGGACCGATTTTCTCGAAACTTGGCAGACATCACTCCAGGCTCAATTTAGTACGTTACGCCAAATTTCGAGCAAATCGAAGGATATATATAGGGTCTTTGGTGCACCATTTACATGAAATCGGACGAAACTGTATATGGGAGCTATATCTAAATCTGGACCGATTTTCTCGAAACTTGGCAGACATCACTCTAGGCTCAATTCAGTACGTTATACTAAATTTCGTGGAAATCGAAGGAAATATATAGGGACTTTGGTGCACCATTTACATGAAATCGGACGAAACTATATATGGGAGCTAAATCTAAATCTGGACCGATTTTCTCGAAACTTGGCAGACATCACTCTAGACTCAATTCAGTACGTTATACCAAATTTGGTGCAAATCGAAAGATATATAGAATCTTTGGTGCACTATATATAAATCTGGACCGATTTTCAAGAAACTTGGCAGACATCGTTCTAGGCTCAATTCAGTACGATATACTAAATTTCGTGCAAATCGACAGATATATAGGGTCTTTGGTGCACAATTTACCTTAAATCGGACGAAAATATATATGGGAGCTGTATCTGAATCTGAACCGATTTTTCCCAATTTCAATAGGGGTCGTCCTTGGGCCAAGCAAATGAGCTGTGCCATATTTTATTCATATCGGATTATAAATGCGACCTGTACTTTGTTTACAATTTAACACCAACAGACGGACGGACCTGCATAAATCGACTCAGAAAGTGATTTTATGCATATTCTCAAAAGGAACTATGAGCCTACTTTGTTTCCGTTTGCCTGTTACAAACATATGCACAATGACATAATACCCTGTACCACAGTGTGGTGAAAGGTATAATTAACTCATATTTTGTCATGGAAAAAATTCTTAAGGAAATACCCGTCGACTTGGATCCTTGAAAAATATATATTTTTTCGTCCATTTTTGGTCCTTTGAAATAAATACCATTCATAAGAACAAATAGTAACGACAATTTAATTCAAAATTAATGTTCCTATTTATATTCCTCCTCTCTACTGGAATACATGAATTAATGAATTGTTATATTAAATAAGGACTTAGAGTAACGAATGCTTTGTGTCTTGGGCAAAATGTTATCAGCAACAATTTAAGCCGTTCACACTTCCCCCCAAAGTAAAATAATGCTATTCAATGATATTTAATATAGACCGGTGATATTTGAGTAGGAGGGATTTTATTTTCGACCTGATTGCTGTGCAAGCACACACTCACTACTAGTTTTGTATATGTATATACAATATGTATGTTAAGAAGATTATATGGCATTATCTATGTAATATATTTCTATACGACTTTCTACACATTGTTATTTTGCCATATAGTATTCTCTTCAACTTTTTTTTGTCTTTCAGCCTCTGGGTTTGGTAGTAAAATATTCCGAATATCAAGGTCATTTGTAAAATGAATGAACTATAGAACAATAAACCCATCTACTCCCTCTCAATTTGTTTGTTGGATATCAAAAGCTGTGCATGTGTGATACGGCTTGCTGGTCATATTGAATTTCCTCATTTGTTTTTGTGTATTCTTCATATCGTTAGCTAAAATGCAAAAAGGCGTAACTAACAAAAGCATAATTGAGTATGAGAAGCAAAAGACTGTTTTGAATGAAAACTATAAACATGTCATGTGAAATGAAGAGGTATGCCCGGCAGGGTGATATTGCATATGACGAATAATCGACTATAATTTTTTTTAACAAATTTAGTTATTTAGTTTATTGGCAGTCATAACAATTAAGTAAAAACGTGAATTTGTTGTTAGTTACGCCTTTTTGCATTCATCAAATAAACCCACTTGTAGTTACGTCTTTTTGTTGCTTGTTAATAGAAGCTCCTTTTTTTGTCCGCAGACGTGTAAAACTTTGTTAACACATGTAGTTTATTGACATTCACAATATTCATTCAAAAAGTCAATTTCCAATTTTTTGTTAGTTACGCCTTTTTGCATTTTAGCTGACGATATTCTTCTCCTTTCTTTCACAGTTTTTTCCTTTTCAATTCTCTTGAAAACATATCGTTACTAATGAAGGTATCACAAATGTATTGTTGTTGCTGTTGTCGGATAGTGTCTGGATATTCCATTTTATATTAAAAAGCATTTAGTAGGGATATGTTCTAGAATAACTTGTTGTTTCTATCAATGTGGCCGTGTGTGAATGTACATTCGTGTAGATATTACTACAATAGTTATGACAAAGGTACAATAATAACACATAAGACCTTGGGGTCTATCACAACGAAGTTACGACATGTTTCAACGAGCAATGTACCGGTTGGACAATTTTAATAAACTAACAATGACGTTTAGTTGACTAGAATATCGTAGTCAATTGACAATTAGTAAGGTATCTTGAAAAAACAGGGAACAGAAATTGGAAGAAAAATATTAAAACATTTACGACTGTAAATATAAATTGTCATTTTAATGTAATGCGTTATCGTTATAAGGGTTTTGTACAAAAACCTGGACCAATATTGACAATGTTCGGTCAATAAGTTTCATATCCGATTGGATTGCCAAATGACAACCATTTCGCTTGGAAATGTACCCAAGACCATCAAAATAACTGAAATTGAGCAGGGCTTTATATACGAAAGATATATAGGGACTTTGGTACACCATTTACTTTAAATCGGACGAAAATATATATGGGAGATATATCCAAATCAGAACCGATTTTCAGGAAACTTGACATACATCATTCTACAACTAATTCATTACGTTATGCCAAATTTCGTGCAAATCTAAAGATATATAGAACTTTGGTACACCATTTACCTTAAATCGGACGAAAAGCTATATCTAAATCTGAACCGATTTTCAGGAAACTTAACACAAATCATTCTAGCCTTAATTCAGTACCCCATGCATAATTTCGTGCAAATCGGAATATATATAGGAAATTTGGTACACCATTTACTTTAAATCGGACCAAAATATATATAGGAGCTATATCTAAATCTGAACCGATTTTCAGGAAACTTGACACAGATCATTCTAGACGTAAATCATTACGCTGCACCAAATTTAGTGCAAATCGGAAAATATTTAGGAACTTTGGTAAACGATTTACCTTAAATCAGACGAAAATATATATGGAAGCTATATCAAAATCTGAACTGATTTTTTCCCAATTTCAATAGGTTTCGTCTTTGGGCCAAATAAGTGACCTATGCCAAATTTCATCCAATTCGGATTATAAATGCGACCAGTAATTTGTTTACAATTTAACATGGACAGACAGACGGACGGACGGACATACATAAATCGACTTAGAAAGTGATTCTATACATGTTCTCAAAAGGAACCATGTGTCTATTTCGTTTCCTTTTGCCTGTTACAAACATATGCACAAAGACATAATACCCTGTACCACAGTGTGGTGAAGGGTATAAATATTTTGAAGAAGAAGTTGAAGAAAATGAGCCAATAGCATTGCTGGCTGGCTGTGGAGTTAAAAACTCTAGTCTGATTTTGTTTGTGCCTCTGATTTTTCGCCGTTAGTTTTCACAAGGGAAAACATACGAAAATGTCTATGCTCTGATTTAATGTATGCTGTGACACGAATTTCTATAAGCCTATTTACTTGCTACAAAGCCGAATACGATGGCTAAACCAACCAGCCACTTAATCAGCTATCCAGCTAAACAACTCTTCCAATTCTGTTTTCTATTCTTTATTTAAATGCCTGGGCAATGGAATATTTGCTGCTATATTTGAGCCTCTTTGTGCTGCATAAGAGTTAGAGTGTGGCATATCAATGCAAAACTTTTGACACTCTCATCGTCCTGTCGGCTGGTGTCTACGGTTTTATGGTACCAGCGTCATTCGTTATATCGTTTGGCATTCACTCACTTTCACTAAAGTGTTGCAAATGTTTTGATTTTATGAATTTGCAAAGGTAATGCAATAAATGTTATTTATGTGGCGTTTTACAATGACATATTTCCATAAAGAGGAAAAGGGAGAGAGACTGTGACACATACCAGGTAATGAAATTTTTTTTTGGCATTTGAGAAAAAAACCTTCAAAAAATTTTTTAATCCATTCCTGTTTAAGTTCTAGAAAATAGGAAATATATGTTTCTCAATACCCTTAAAAATAATATTTAAAAATCTGCACTTATTTGAGTCCTTTATATAATAAAGGCTATTTGAGTCCTTCAAATAATTTCATTAGCAAATCCACGCATCTTATGACTCTTTAAAGAAATATTCTTACAAAGGGCATAATATCCTGTACGACAGTGTGTTGTGGAGTATTAAATAATCCAAGATTGTTTAGGTCCTAACAAATGTGTTGGTCACACTGAAAATTCTTACAAATATATTTTCCTTTTAGCCCTTAAATATGTCATAATTTTAATTTATTTATAAATCCACTTTCGTTACCTTGCCAATAAATATTTCGAAAAATTAATTTCCATTTAATTGCAATCATCAATTATAAATTATTAATTTCCAATAAAAAAATAGAAAACGAATACATAAGTCCCCATATATATACAAATTTCCCTTGAATCGTTAAGACATATAATATGATATCCTTAAACAACTCTCAATATAAATACCAAAAAACCCCTAAGATTTTGTGGTTGTAACGATGGTGAAGACATAATAATGAATACATCTTCCCTTTTCACTCCAAAGGAGGTAAAGGAAAACAATAAAATGGACATAAAAAATCAGAAATAAGCATATTTTTCACTTTGGTGATTCAACACAAAAACTGAACACCGATTACAAGAAAATTATTATTGCTGTGTTGAAAAAGAATCATTAAATTTTGCACATTTCATGTAGTTAGTTTACTACTGCCGCCGTCTGTTACCCTACCTCACTCTCTCGCTTTCCGTAACTACACATGCAAACATTAATTTTATATATTACACATATATACAAATCCTTGGTTGGATATGTCGAATATGCGAGTGTGTTACTGTTTTAGGTATATGAAAGAGATGTATTTGATGTTCTTGCATATTTGTCGAGTACTGAGGGTACGATGATCGTTATAAGTAAATTAAATTAAAATCATCTTCCATGCAACTATGTCAGGACATGGAATAAAAAAGGGGCCAGGTGGAAACGAGTTTGACTTGTATTTTCGTATATTTGTTTGTTTACACATGTTGTATTTTTGATAACCCCAACCGGTTATTGAGAACAATGTAAGGGGGTGTGTGGAGTCTGTCTTCTTCCCAGTTTAATAGGAATTTAATTTCGATACGTCTGAATTTTCTTTCAATTAGGATATGGTGTTTGGGATAACTCGATCTGTGTGTTTATTAGTTTGAATAAAAAATGATTAAGCTATTTGTAATGATGGCAAGATTCATCAGGGTGCAAAAAATTCGCTTGCGAATGATTCAAAATACATTCTTTTCGTTTTGTGCTCCTTTTACGAATAAATTTCTGGCGATAAATTCTTTACCAAACGAGCATTCGCCAATGAATGTTCGCACACACACAACAACGATCGCTTGTTTCCTTTGGTGGTTGAAATTCTTTCTGACATTTTCTCACGAATGAAAACAAACATTCCCGAATTCTCGCGAATGCTCAAAACAGCAACAAGAATAACAACAAACGTTATTGAACTCAATAATTGTTGGACATGTGTTTTGTTATTCCACACACTTTCTGGCATAAACACATTCTTTTGTTGTTTGTGTCTTTACTTTTTTATGATATTTTTGTTTGTTGTTGTTTTTAACAGTGCTCGCAAACATGTGTTTTTTGAGTATTTCAAAAGAATGTTCTTCAGCAACAAATACTCGCGAAAGAATGAATCGACGACGCTTGCACCGAAATTTTATCGTTCGTGAATTTTTCATACAATGCGAATATTCGCGAGAGATTACAAATGCTTTTTCATTCGTTGTAACTTTATCATTCGCGATATGTTAAAAATATTGGAATTCTCGCCGTGAGCATTCGTGAGAAAGAGCATATTTTAATCATTCTTCGCACCCTGCTTGCCATGTAATTTTATATCTCGTATTTGACTTCTTTACGAAAAATTACCATGAATCTTTAGTCTTTGAATGAAACACATCATGAACAAATATGTTTATTTCCGCACTAATTACTGACAAAAGGGACCGTTTTTTGCACATTCTTTTTATAGTGATATTTCCTACAGCTTTATAACATACATATTAAAACTTTTTATATTTATTCCTTTTTTTACGCCCTTTTCATTTTTTTTTTTTTGCAGAGATCTCAAATCTGTGCAATAAAATGTGGGAGTACATGAACAAAAGCAAATGTGTCTCCGTCAGCACTTACGATGAAGCTCTTCCAAGTGTCCGGGCAAATATGCCCCAAAGGGGTTTGAGAAGCCACACTACTTAAGTGAGTACACAATGGACAAAAGACATTTAAAGCATTTCATTTTTCGATTTTATTTTATTTATTTATTTTATGGACTGTACCAAAGAACTTCTTGACAAGGGCAGACAAACATATGCTCGTTGGCAGTAAAAAAAAAAATTTGCTGTCTTTTGTTTGGTGCATTCAGTTGTGAGTTACAGAGCGTTAAAATTGGAAGTGAGCGCAGAGAAAATTCGGAACATTTTACAGTTTTTCTTTGACAAATACGAAAATGCAAGCCAAGCGGCTAAAATTGTGAATGGTGTTATGGCTCCGACACTGTAACATCCAATTTTGGTTTTGTTAAGGTAGGAAGCTGACATTTAAAATGGCAAAAAATATATACAACAAAACGGTACATATAAAGTATATTAAATAAAGTCCTATAGTTCATAAAAAATAATGGATTTCTTTTTTCTCGAACCTAATATTTTATAAGAAGCACCAACCAAACAGGTCAACTTGAGAAATATTAAAACCTTACATGCGTTCATTTTTTCCTTTGCGTATTTCATGCAAATCTTAAGCTCACCCGTATTAGTTGAAGTGGTTTTTTTACAGGCAATTCGAGGGAAACAAGTGCCAAAAATGCTTAAAATACCAAATATGTATGGGTTCCGTAATATAGCCACCACAAATTGGACAAATATTGATGATTTTTAGTAGGAGGATGTGAAACCCAAACTCCCTAAAATACCGAATATTTGGGGGTACTGTTATATGTAGGCTATACAAAAATATGAACCTATGTATCTCATTTTCAGTAGTAAACATCCTAGAACTAATTCCAATCTATGTGCTGGAGGTTATAAATATACACTCCACCTTATGGTAAACGATATAATAAAATTCACAATTGTTGTAAAATATATATATATATATATATATATAACGAACACTTTTTTCTAGATCTGGAAAAAATATTTTCCAAAAATTCTCGTTTTGATAGACCTTAAAAAATATCTTTAAAAATTCCACGCTTGTGGTACGTCTTGAGCAAAAATACTTTTTAACAAATCTACGCATCCCTGCAAAAAATATTTTATTATTTCCCTACATTACCTATTTTCGTTTTCTTCATATTCCTTATTGTCATTGCTCTTTCACATGTACAAAGATCAACATTTAAAATAAGAATTTATTTCTCATTTTATTTCAGCTGCATATTCATTTGGAATGCCTTTTCTTTCTCTATGCCTACCGCCCATGTAAAATTAACGTATTCTCCATACATACGCAGCCACCTCCATTCTCCTTTGATCCAAGTGAATCAATACGTGATGATTTTTATGTTGGTACTTTACGGCAACACAGCAATGGCGAAATGGAAATCATAAATTCATATGTGTATTGTCATCAATATGATGGTGAATTGCTATCTCCACCACCACTGCTCATCATTCCATTCAATCGGGCTCTGCACTCTATTTCAGGGAACAATCAACAACATTGAAATGGCCTACGATATGACATGGTGCCTTGTCCTGACGACTTCCTACATAAACTATTGTTATTCTTCATTTATTTGTGCAGCGCTGCAGGCATCGTCCCGATTCCGTTCTGGTGGTACAAAATCACAAAACATTAGCACACATTATTATGGCTGGGGTCATTATCAACATCACTCCAAACAACGTCAACAACACCTTGAAATTTGAAACAAAAAAAAAAAAAACTAAATTTGCATTGAGGTTTTCTCAAAAATTCTGTCATTGCACAGAGTAACGACAACGATGGCAATAACTGCTACTACACCAAAAACAATATCATCAAACAGCCAACAACCATATTTGTAAGTCAACTATTCGACGACTATTGTTCACAATAATCTCGACGAGAACTGCCTTCTCATTCAACATTGGCCGTCATATCCCAGGGCTCCAATTAATTTAGCCGTACTGTCGATAAAAGAAAACGGTGGGTTGATAAAATGGTGGTATGACAACCTTGACAACCAGGAAACGTCACGCAGTAAATTATCACGCACCAATGTAGCTGGTACTGATCGGCGGGCTATGGGTGGCCGTCTTTGTGGCCATCATAGAATTTTGTATTCGCAGCAAATCATCATAGGCGTTCAGATGATGTTTTCCAAAGCGCAATTGACTATTGAAGCGAGCATAGAATATGCCCAAGAAATCAAGACGATTTTAAAAATGTTTTTTTTTTATTAATTTCTCTTTCGAGATGAGCTACATGATCGGAGTTGCAATGAAAAGGAAAGCCAGAGAGATACGACATTCCCACCACAATGCGACGCGTTTCGCCGTTGGTTAAGCGGCTCATCAGGCATATTGGGCAATGTGGCTTACAAATGTATTTACTTGATAAGTTGTATTTATGTCGACTATTGTTGCGAAATTGCATCTACGAATTAAAGTCAACCGTGTCAAGGTTCGGACATTTGGCATCACACCAGAACATTCCTTTTCAGAGCAGATTTTTCTTGTAGTGACGGACTTTTTTTCCATACAGGCTACAATATTTTTCTTCAATGGTATGCAACTGCATATTGTGCAACCTTAGGAAGATAAGGAGGTGGCTTTGAATGCTAAGGCGCCGGATATCAACAGATGCCATGGGAACCAGGGTTCAAATCCCAGCCGGGCTCAAGCTGAATTTTTGAGTTTTGCTTTAAAAATATTTTGTAAAAAAACATACCACCTTAAGCATAGGTACATTTTGTGAACAATATTTTAATAATTATTGAATAAATACATTTGAACCCATGTGACTATACTGCTATTCGATAGTTTGGCTATATTTTATTAGCATATAATAATGGACCTGTTGTGGGGTAAGTATATGTAGCGGTAGTAGTAGTAGTAGACATCAGAATGTCCCCCTCTTAAAAAAATAAGGGCAGGGCTGATCATATAACATCCTTCACCACTTTTGGTACACACAAGCGTTTCTTTAATGATTTTGGTCGTATATGTAAAACAAGGTCCCGATAGAATGCACCTATACAAGGCAGAATGGAAAGTTCTTAGCCTAGGACAAAAAGCGCGGTATAAACAAACTTCCATCTGTGTTATGAACACATGTTAACATTTTTTAAACAGGTGTTCAAAAAAGACGCATCCGCATTTTTTTTAATGAAAGCACGCATTTCTAAATATTCTATAGTAAAAAATTGCGGATGCGCCTTTTTTGAACACATGTTTCCACATGAAGATGGAGTTGATCGATCGAAAATTTATAGGAAAAAGAACTTAGGTATGTAATTTGTGAAAACCGTCAGCGCCATCTATTGTTGGTCTTAATTCATCCAATCATGTACATCAGCCTTTAAGCCCAATCTTCCAAGCGTATAAGATTTTAACGGATAATCGTATTTCAAAAAAAAAAAAAAAATTGTGCCAATGAATGCGTACATTTTCTACATTGCTATGATCAAATAATTTCAATAACAAAAATAATACCGAGGGAAATTAAAGAAAACTTAAATACTACTTTCATATTAAAAAATGTCATATAATTTGTTACTTTAGAAACTATCAAAATTTTCATTTCATATGACACCAATTTCATGGCAATATCTGCAATAGGTCAAAAGTTATGGCGTAAATATGTGATATTTAAATTTTGGATTATGGGGTATTGGATCTGCCCATTCAAAAGGTGGCGTTGATGACAAGTGTTTGCCAGTGATGCCATCTTAGATTCTTCATAACTTCTTAATGTGTAATAATGTAATAATGTGTAATAATGCAGAAATTATGCAAATGGGTTCATATAGCTTAGAACATCCACTACCATATAACATCCAAGATTGTTTGACAGAGAAATTATTGAATTAAAAATGAAACACATGTGTGCCGCTCAGAATATCTTCTTTGTAATAACTTTCACGAGTGTTTGCTGGAGTTGTCATAGAAGCATTAAAAGTAAACTTTTTTCTGAACTAGAATTCCCAATTTAAATAATTGTGTAAAAATAACAATATGACTTTTTTGAATCCCATTAGCTAAATCTCTTTGCATTAATGAAATCTCAACGTTAAGCTATTTTTAGATACCAATTTATATGAATGTTTTCTGAATTTAAAATACCAACTAGAACTCCTCGTACAATTTGCCCCAAGTCCACATGAACACAAAGGTGTCATTGTAAATAATTTAGAAGCGTTCACACACTCACATATATGTCAAATGCAATGGAGAAATGCAAAGAGGAAGGATTTGTTGTATTCAAGGACTTTGTTTTGTGGCAAAGAAAGTTACTACTGCGAGTGGTGATTCTGACAAACAAATGCAAATGTGTTTTAATTGAATTTAATGTTTCCGCTGGTAAACAAATTAACGTCGTACAGAAAACTGGATTAAAACTTGTCAATATTATAAAGTCATAGAAATAAACCCAGAGATACCTACACATGCAAAATACATAGCAATAACAAAAATAGAAGCAGTGGAGCAAACAATTAAAACTTTACAATTACAACAGGAGTAAGATTTGAATAGGTGCAAATCGAAACGACAGCCTCAGTGCCGTATCATTATTACAAGCATATACTTGTAGAAAAATAAAAAATTACTGTAACGGGATTTTTTTGTTTAAAAAAATCAAGAACATCCTGACATGTGTGCATAGAACGGCACCCCAGATGGGTATGAGGTATATATTATTGTTAAGTTGTTCAACCTTTGTTGGTTAAGTAAGGTAAAAGAAACACAAAGTAATTTCTCTATCTAACCAAAAAGAAAGGTATTGGCACATAATTTGTATTTGTTTGTTAAGGAAAGTAAATTTTAACCAGTGAGCGGAGCAGTATAGTCGGACGGGGCCGACCTTATGATACCCCACACAACTACCACGGAACTCTAACTTCTGTGTATGTTTATTTCGAGCCTGGTCAATATGTCGTGATATTTGCACCCCCTTGACCGATTAGAGATCAATAGCACATCTTCCTTACACTGACATATTTTCCGAATATCCCAATATTCAGTACATCCCTTCTAATTACTTATCCAGATCCTATATATTGACTCGAAAAAAAAACACAAAAAAAATAGTTCTCGGTCCACTTCATCCCAAAATTTTAATGTGATCATCGGCGAAAATTACATGCGTTGTCCTTGACCATACCTGGATCCTCAAGGAAAATTTAAAAGCGATCAGCGCTATATTTCCGCCCTCTAATGTGGTAATGGGTTACTAGATAATATCTGAATACGTAAGCACCTGTAAATATTTAAGTGTAACTCCCACATCCGAGTACATACGACAATATAATTGGTATCAATTTAAATGTCAACAACTCCTCTTGGTTATACTATCAATCTATCGGGTTTATGTCCTTCGGGAGTAAATATATATGTGAAAGAATATAAATTTTGTCATTTTTCACACAAAAGTATGAGTCCCATCGACCCACTAAATATTGACCGATATTTAAAAACATGCATGCTTATTCTTTTGCCCAATCCCCTTCTCCATGCAAAAAGTGGCCCTAAATATTAACCTATATTTTCTAAAAACAATACATGCAAAATTTCGTGAAGATTGGTCCATAACTGTGTTTACAAATTGTAATGGACAGACGGACGGCTGGTCGAGATATGACGATCGGTATACTTAAAGGTGGTATAGGACCAATATTTTGATGGATAAAGCTATAATACCCTGACAACATCGTTGTGTTGGGTATAAAGATTTGTTTACTTCTAGTTAGCAATACGTACGGTTGAATAATTTTTATAC
>NW_026880632.1:0-31942 GCF_032173495.1 Musca vetustissima | reverse complement strand
ATCAGTGCAATTAAACGGCAGTACTGCGCGTCCACCCACGGTTGCCTACTTGAGCTGCATGGAAACACTACAGAACTGCATTAGTGTCCAAGAGCGTTATTGGAAAAGTTTAGCCTTTGGCAAACGGTTACCCCAGGTGGCGGGCGAGAACAACAATGAGGATTTTCTTTCTGTTACTTTACAAAATTTAGATATTACAAGGGATGATGTACAGGGTGCTGCTGGTGGTTCCGGCGACGCCCAATCGAATATATCTTTAGAGGCAAGTGGCAGTAAACCGAAGGTAAAAGTCAAAACTCTAACCGAATTTCTCACAGAGCACATGCAGGTAATTAACGTCTAACGTCTATGCCAAATTCAAAATTGATTGTCTAATCACAACGTAACATTTGTCTGTTTCATTTCTTAAAATGCATCACGTCCAAATACTTGGAAATATAATACAAATGCGCGCGACATTCAAATAGGCATTTGAAAATAATGAAATGTTTGCTGTTGTGCCTTTAAAGAATTGTCCTCATTTATCACAGCTGCATCCAGAGGATGCGCCAAAATGTAAGCGAAAAAATAAGAATATAAGTATTTTTTAATTTGGTTTTGTGTTTTTGGTTCATTCAAGATATACGTTTACGTTTCATTAGAAAATCATTATTTCATGTTCACGCATTGTAGTTTTATCAATTCTCTTTCATAAAATATTTTTTTTATTTTGCAATATTTATTAAATTCGGTGTTGTCCAAAAAAAAAAAAGAAAAATAAGCCATAACCTTGTGACAATTTATTCATAGTTGATGCCGAATACGAATCTATCGCCATTTTCGGATTTAATAGATGACAATTTCCTGTTACACGAAAATATAAATCTAACATATGAGAATTATTTATCGCCGTTAAAAAAATCTAAAATTTTCTTCAAACTAAGATTTGAAGACAAAATGGTCAACGCATACAATCCAACAATATTGTCACTGCACCTAGATAATTATGCGTGCGGTAGTTATATCATTAAATATATTAAAAAGTCAAATCGTGGAGTATCCAGAATACTTCGAGAGACATCTCTGACAAGAACGGAGAGCACTGACAAGGAATTTATTCTAATTAAGAGGAATCTCAGAGTCACTGCACCCAGATCCTTATGCGTGCTGTAGTTATATCATTAACTATATTATTCGTGGAGTATCCAGAATACTTCGAAAGAGATCTTTGATAAGAAGATTTATCGGATAGCATTTAATTTCTGCAAACGGTTTATCGGACGGGAGACTTGATCACTGACAAGGAATTTATTCTAATTAAAAGGAATCTCAAATTCTTTCGGAAGTCCTCTCGGAACTATTCGAATAGACATTGCGAGTGACTTCTTAATAGATAGAATTCATACGTCACGTGCGAAGACAACCTCAGTAGCTCCTCCAAAGGAGGAGAAGACTCTAGCTCCTCCAAAGGAGGAGAAGACTGTGATTACAAAAGTAATCGGTTAGAACATATCGAGCCCTTCCCTCGAAAATGTTGTAAGCGACATTTTTTCGATTTTTCTTTTTTGATAGCAATCGATAAAGAATACTCCATTACGTCAAATCTCAAAATATTAGAACTGTATTAGGAACCGTTATGATATTAGAGCAAAAACAATTTTAATGTAAGTACACTTTTTATTTTGTTTACGTTTTATGGTGACAGCGAAGTGTCGCTTACATTAAAATAACATATTAAGTTATTATGAAATAATTCGGTTATTTACAAGGAATTTCGCTCTGAATGGTTTTAAATAAATACCTTCTTCTAAAGTAAGTTGGATTTTGAATATAGTACTCGAATATTCTATTAAAAACGAAATATTTTAAAATTTCAGTGGCTCTTGTACCTTATAGTGAGAGTGAAAGTGACAACCCAATAGAAGATGAAATGATCATAGGCCAAAGAGGTTATAAAGTGAATAGATTAAAACGAATTGTTGGAAACTTATCAAAAAGAGACACTTCCGTTCAACCTAACCCTTGCATAAATAAAATATGTGGGAATGAATGCGGCCAAAAACTTTCAGAGTTAGATCGACAACACATAAATGAATTTTACTGGGGAATGGATTCCAAATCAAGACAAACAAATTGGTTAGCTTCTTGCGTAACACGAAATAATATACGTAGACGAAGATCGGACAGCAATAAAAAAAGTATAGTTATACCTACATGATAAACTTCAAAAATATTTATTTTAAAGTTTGCCAACATTTTTTGCTTAAAACTCTTCACATTTCCCAAACTCGTTTAGTGTCAGCTCGAAATCAGTCAAATGTAACAAATATACAGACAGATAAGAAAAAATCTACTGCACCCCATAATAAATCAGATCCATCAAAGGTGAACATTTTGAAGAAACTGATGGAAAACGGGGATGTAATGAAATATGTATTATAATATTTCAGTATTTAAAAATTATTGATGAAAGGAAGACACACACAACAATAAGCCTCTATTGTGACAGTTGTGCTGGCCAGAACGGCAATCGAAGTATGCTTGCCACTATTTTTTATTTTCTTAAGGAATCAACCTTTGTAACAAATATTAAAATAACTTATTTATTGCCCGGGCATACAATGATGCCCGTGGATTCAATACATAGCACTATTGAATCATTCGTTCGTAACAGAACAGTTTGGGCCCAGAGTGAATTGTATACCTTAATATCTAATTCAGGAACAAATCCCAATGGTTACAAATGTATTGCGATTAGTCATACTGATTTTAAGAATTGGAAACAGTATTCAGAAAATATATTCCCAAATTCCTGTAAATTACCTATACAACGGTGAGATGTGCAATATTTCAAAAAGATAATCCTATCATTACCCTAAAGTATGGATATTTTGAAAACTCAGAGACAAAAAATATTGATACGAATAGACGACATACAAGAAGGAATTTGTCACCAAGCTCTTGTCCCCAATCACTATATGAACACCCACTTCCGATTCCAAGAATGAAATACAACGATTGAACAGATCTTTGCAATAAGACCATTATTCCGCCAAAATTCCATGGTGAATATATAAATTTAAATAACAACAATTCAACGATGGATACACTTCCAGAAACAGATGAAGAAGATTAACCTTCAATCGTCGAATTAACTATTTCATGAAATACAAAAATATTTTATTTTTATTCATCTGAAGTTTGATGTAAAATTTGCCTATTAATTTTATAAATATTCAAGAAAAATAAAATAAACCACATGAATTTCCTAAAAACTTGTACTTTTATGCTGAAATCAATTAATGTAACCGACACTATAAGGAGTAATCGTTCGGTTTTATGACAGCGAAAAAGATGTAACCGACAAAAACTACCGTTATATTGCAAAAACAAATTTTTTAATTATTTTATGTTATAAATACGACTCCGTACAAAGACTATGTATAATTTCATTCAAAAATTTTGGATATATAAAAAGTTATACAATAAAAACCGTCTGCTGTAAAATTTTGTTTTTGTCGCTTACAACATTTTCGCGGGAAGGGCTCGATATATACCCGATTTTATCGCCCGTTTCCATGGTAATCAGCGTGTTCAAAGTAGTCTAATGAAATTGTTTTAGAACAAACGGTTTTCTTTGTTGCAAAAGTAAATTTATGTTAAGAAAATAATATCAGAGGAAGCCTGGTAGCGGATGGACTTTAAAAATTGCATTCATATGATATTGGCCCATAACATGGTAACTGCTTCAATGTGAATGCTATTCATGTCTACTTCAATGATTTAGGCGTTCAATCTTGTTCCAACGGAACCTCTCTCTACATACGTTTTATGTAGAAGTGAAAAAAATGAGAAGACTTTAAGGGTGTCCCATTTTCGGACTAAGACGTTGTATTAGATGCGTTTTTTACAAACGATACGAAGATTCTGGGTTCCCTACGATTCCAGCGCAGAGTAAACTTTTCGGGGTGCCTGTGCCATATTTGAAAAAAATATTTTATTTAATTCCTTTGTAATTTAAGCCAATTTATAATTCATGTGGCCAGTTTAAAGTTCATTACAAATATTCCAACTTAATTCATAGCTACTAGAGTTATATATGGACACTTCCGCAGTCACTTACAAGACTTTCGGAGGCAAAATCAAACTTTAAATGTTAAATAAATCAAACACAAGTACATGTTTTACTATCCACCCTCAATACTTTTTGTGCCATTTTGGGAGTACTATCAGTGAATTTAAGGGCCTCTGGTTTTTATCTTTTGAGATAAAAGCCACTAAAGAGCGGTCACTCACGCGACTTCAAATGTACATGACTCTAGAAATCATTGCTAATAATGGGAAACTCTGCGAATTGCGAGAACATTTTGAACTTTAAATATACTTTACATTAATAAGAGATATCAAGCATTATTATTGCACTTTCAAAATTTGGCCTATCCTTTATTTGCAAAGGATTTTTCTTGGTCACTCAGGCGACGTAGCTTACGCGACTTTTTTAAGTTTGCAGTTTTTATTTCTGCAGTGTCTGCATTTATAGCCTTTAAATTCGTATTTATGCAAAGAACAAGAAAAAAATTATACTTTTTGACGTTATTTATTCCACGTATTTAAGCACAATTAAAGAAAAACTACCTCGGCTTTTGTTTACCTTTTGCCGGAAATGTCCATATGCATAATATGTAGTATTTGAGTTTGACAATTCTTGGTCGGAAATTTCCTCCAAGTCAATCCGGTGCATAGAATCGACTGCCATGGAAACAACGTTTCTTCAGATTTTATTATTGTTTGCATATATTTATTTTCAAAACTTTTCATCACATTCAGGAGTAAAAATAAGATGAAGATTTTGGTTCTACATATCCAAATATAGCTAAGGGGATAGTCATTAATTCCATTTAACCTAATTATTGTTATAAAATATTTGTTTTTATATTTTCATTGCTGTAATTAAAGGTATTTATATACTTTTTTGCAATCATTACATTTGCAATTTTGTTTATTTTCTGTGCTCTGTAATTGTACCTTTATAATAATTTGTACCTTTATATAGATTTAAAAGAAATAATTGTTAATGTGATTCTATCGTGTCTCTTTCTTACTCCCTCGCCCTCCAACACATAGCAATAAATACAAATCAACCATGCAATGAATGTTCCTCGGTGGCTGAAAACTGGATGTGTCTCAGTTGCCACAAAGTGTTGTGCGGCCGTTATGTTATGGAACATATGATGTTCCACAATATTGAAACATCCCATCCGATGGCTTTGAGCTTTAGTGATTTATCCGTTTGGTGTTATCCCTGCGAATCGTATATTGACAATAGAAAATTGCATGTCTACAAAAATCTAGCACATTTACACAAATTTGGCGAAGAAATGCAATGGGCGTATGACGAAGATGGCCAGCAACAACATAACAGACGCAACAACGATGACAGTGACGACGATGATGATGACGACAGCAGTAGTTGTAGTCGACCATTTGGCTCACAACAAAACTATTACCTGCAGTTGAATGTGGATTCGAATAACTGACATTTGCTCACTGCACTGGTGGAGACAGTGCAGCATCATTTGTGTTTGCTGTTTCCTTCGTTGCGTCCAGTTTTTCAATTTCTTTTGCATTACATTTGCCCCCTGGTACAACGTCTGTGTACACATATATTGCATTATTTTATGGCAAATTGATTAGCTATCATTTATTTTACTATTGAATTGATTCTGACCACGTTACTACTCTATCTGTGTGTGCCCTTGCTGGGTAGTTAGTCTCTTTACACAAACAATAAATATCCCATTTACAAAACAAACAAAAAACTAGCACACTTATACTAAACTTTAAGAATTGTTATATCATTTACATTATTACCAAATCTGTTTCTGTTAATCTTTATATTATCTAATATATGTGAAATTTTTACACAAATACTATTCTATTATCATATTGGAATGATGTTTATTTAACTTTATTTTCTTTTTATGCGATAAATTGTTTGTTATTAAACAAAATCACAAAATAATGTTGACTTTTTTGTCTAATGTTTATTATGCAAAAATAAAAAAAACATACATAGATATACATATACATTAACTAATTTAATACAATAATAATAAATATCATAATTGTAGTTTAGATCGATTGTAAATTAATTACAAATTAGCATTAACACATACAAACATATATACCCATAGACATCCTCATCGATATGACCATAATAAGCATAATCACAACTGCAACCATTGTAACAAAATACGAATGCTGTTAATTTTAAGTTTCATTTTTTAGAAGAACAAAAACACACATACATTTTTTAGACTTAGTTTTGTTATCGCAAAACAAAAAAAAAAAAAAAAAAAACAACAACAACAAATCGGAAATAAATTTTACGGACAAAAATATACTAACTATGGTGTATTCTATAATAATAATAAAAATCAAGTGTTTTACATTTATTTCGATGTCGGTTTGAGAAGGGTGGATGTAGAGCTTCTACGGAAGAAAATATAAATAGACTAGCAAAATGCCCGCTACTTCGTATGCGGAAAGGGAATACAAAAAACCAGTAAGGAAAGTTCAAAAGTCGGACGGGACCGACTATATGATACCCTTCACCACTTTTGGTACCAATCTGAAATTAATGAAAAATTGAATGTCAACCAACGAGCAAAATATGTAAAAGATCAACATATAAATGGGCGTATTTGAGCAACCGTGGCATCCACCATTTGCTATGCTGCAACACAGTGCGCTATCCAAAATTTATCTCGACACAAAATCCAATAAAAATCTTGATATGCATCAATCTAGACCTAATTCAGTACTCTGTGCAAAAGATTTGGACAAACATCGATCGTATGGTCTAAATCAGAACAGATTTCAACAAAACATCGCATAAACAAATTTGGACCTAATTCAGTACGCTGTGCAAAATGTTGTGCCAATTAGCCTAAATTTTACTTTTTGGTGCTTATTTACATAAAATCGGACGATACTATATATGGGAGCTATATCTAAATCAGGACCGATTTCAACAAATCTTGGCATGTATCAATTTAGACCTAATTCAATACTCTGTGCAAAATTTTGTCTCAATCGGATAATATTGGCAGTATGGTGCTCCATTTACATAAAATCGGACGAAACTATAACTAAATCTGCACCAAATTTAACAAAACCTCGCATACATCGATCTGGGCCTAATTCAATACTCTGTTCAAAATGTTGTCTCAATCGGACAAATATTGGGAGTTTGGTGCACCATTTACCTAAAATCGGACGAAACTATATGGGAGCTATATCTAAATCTGAACCGATTTTTACCAATTTCAACAGGGTTCGTCCTTGGACAAAATAAGTGACATGTGCCAAATTTCATCCAAATCGTAAATGCGACATGTACTTTGTTCACAAAAATACACGGACAGGCGGACGGATAGACGGACGGACAGACGGACATGCGTAAATCGACTCAGAAAGTGATTCTATGCATATTCTCAAAAGGAACCATGGGTCTATATCGATTCCTTTTGCCTGTTACAAACATATGCACAAAGACATAATGCCCAGTACCACAGTGTGGTGAAGGGTATAACAAATAATAATATTTCTTATGGAAATCGTGAATACGGTATAATTTGATGTACTATAGTTCTGAAATCCACTTATATTCCTACATCTAATATCAAGTTTTTTACCATTAAGTACTCTTCATACACATAATCACTATTTTCCGAAATCTCTTACTTATTTCCATTACACAGATTAAAAATTGATCAGAATTCCTATTATATATTTTAGCAAATACGTACAAGTTCCTTTTCTAACACCTTTTCAAGACTACCCCCATACCATCACCACCACTAAATTTAGTACCAAAAACCCTTTGGTACTTCTTTCTAACTCCCCGTCAGTGACCCACATTCTAAATTTTAGGTTTCCAGCTCTCTCCGTTACCCCAATCAAAATGTAAGCCGCTTTACTGTAAGTCGCTTAAGTGAAAATTATAGGATATGTAAATAGATTTCCAATACCAATATTATTTTAGGTTAATGGCCCACAATTTACTCCGCATAAGTGAAACTTCGCATAACTGAAAATATCGGATAACTGAAATTGTTTTTTGAGACAAACATTGCTATTACCTTTCAAATCACTCCGCATTACTGAAAGTCATGAGAATGAAAGATAATGACATAGGATTTTGTATTGAGGAATACACATCTTCAAAACCCACCTATTTCCTAAGTATGTATATTATATACTACTTATTATTTGACAGTCAGCTGTTAAAGTATCGATGAACTTTTTTACAATAATAATAATATTTTCGTAAAATTCGAAAAATATGGATTATTGAAATTTCTAAAACTGAAAAATGTTTCGCTTATGAGAAGTTCGGATAACTGAAATTATTTTCAGTTAACCGAACTCCGCTTTTTGGAGAACATCGGATAACTGAAACAAACATCAAGTTTTTTTTTCTGTTTCAGTAAAGCGGAGTCGACTGTAATGCATTTTATATTTATTTCTATTTTTCTATTTAGTATTCGCACACATAAATTCGAGTTTCCAAAGTTGTCTCCATAGCTTAATACTACACTTCAACTGTAATCTAAATTCCAAATCTAAAGATTCAACCAAACCCAAATTGTTCCAAATTTAGTACCATTTCATACTCATAATTAAAAATTTCTAAAACTACATTAATCCTACACTCTAACAGTAATCTTAATTCCACCAAAGTCCAAATTGTACCACATTTAGTACTCTTTGTACTCATAAGTACAATATTTCAAACCTGTAGTCATAAGTCCAGATTTAATAATTCCAGCTCTGTTCACTAAATTGTACATGATTTGGTACCATTTTGTAATCTACGTTACAACTTTCAGGATTCACGTTCTACCCGTTCACCAAAGTCTAAATTGTACCAAATTTACCATAAGTACGAATTTTCAAAACTACCTCAGTCATGCAATCCAATTATACCCTTAAGTCCACATTTAAAGATTCCAGCTCTATCCGTTCATCAACATCCAAATTGTACCAAATTTAGTACCATTTATTACATTTCGTAGAAGTAAGTACGAGTTTCTAGAACTTCCTCAATTCCACACTGCAACAGTAATTTTAATCATAAATTTCAGGATCCCATCCCTATCCGTTCCCATACATCCAAATTGTACCATATTTAGTGCCATTTAGTACTATTCATATTTATGTATTTTGAATTACCAACTCTGTCTCAATCCTGTACTCAAACAGTAATTTTATTTTCAAATATAAGTTTTCCATCTCCATCCTGTCACTCAAATTTAAATTGTACTAAACTTAGCACCGTCTAGTACACATAATTACGCATTTTCAAAACTACCACTATGTCTCAATCATATACTTCAACCTTAATTTTAATTCCAAATTTTAGGATTCCCGCTCACACAAAACGAATTGCACCATATTTAGTGCTTCTCGTATCCATAAGTACGAAATTCCAATAATACAATAATGCCATTTTCATTCCAAATTTAAGTTTTCCAGCTTTATCCGTTCACTCAGGGACGTAATGATTTTTTTCACAGTATATTTATGTTTGCAACAGCGAATTTTTTCATTTTGAAATTCGTACACCATTTCCATACATAAACACCACTTCGCAACCTGCATTCCATATAAAATTTCAAGATTCTAGCTCTATATGTTCAATATATATACAATTAGAACTAAATTTAGTACTTTTCGTACACTTAAAAATCGAATTTCCAAAAACCCTTTTGTACATCTTTCTAATTTTCCATCAGTTACCCACATGCCAAAATTCAGAATTCTAGCTCTTCCCGTTCGCCTAATACAAAGGATACCATATTTGCAGTGTTGCCAATTTAGCACTTTTAGTGCTAGATTTAGCACTTTTTGAACTCGTTTAGCACCAAAAAAATTGATCTAGCAACTAGCACTTTTTTAGCATTTTTTAATTTCTTAGGATTTTTTTTTACAAAATTTTGGTTTCAATCCAAAAAATCCCGTTTTTCGATTTCATATTGACGCATTGAATTTTCGCTATGTTTCACGCGATGAATTTGAATCTCCAATGGTCGGGTACTTCATGTGGTGACTATTACATTGTCAGTTGGTAGATTGTTTATTTGAGAAAATGAAAAACCAAATTAAGTTGTACATTTTATGAGAGCGATGTAAAAATAATGAACAGGAATTATGTTGGAACTTTCTGAAAACAAGTATATAATTCAGCGGGAATCCCGAATGCCAAGTTATAACCACTTTAGATTACCGAAAAGGCGTGCGTACCCCTTTATATTGGAATTGTGCCAGAATAAGGACCAAAATAGGCTCCGGCAAACATATTTTTTATACCCTCCCCCATAGTATGGAAGGTATATTAATTTTGTTTTTCCGTTTGTAACTCATCGAAATAACCATTCCGACCCTATAAAGTATATATATTCTTGATCAGCGTATAGCCATGATGATATAGTCATGTCCGTCTGTCTGTTGTAATCATTCCAATCATTCATTCTGCAGGCAGGTCAAGTTCAAAGATGAGCTTTATAGGTCCACGTTTAAGCATAGCTCCCATATAAGGGTTCCCCCAATGCTGCCATTTGGTATTTTGTAGTCGCATATGGTAACAAATCTCCCTTCGAAAAATTATTAATATTCGCCCCCTTTTTGGGGTAGTCCCCATATAACCCCCTTTTTATACCCTTCTCCACACTGTGGTACAGGGTATTATGTCTTTGTGCATATGTTTTATATTAAAATAGTAATCTGATTTGTTCCGCGTTTTGAATTTGGTTCTGAGACTCTATTGTAATCATATCACCTGCGGAGGAAAGCGAGATAAAAAATTATATCTTAAGATTCGATAATGAACTATATCCGCATTTAGACATAGCCCCTGTGTGGAGGTTCCAGAGGTAGTGGACTGATATTAACCATCTTCAAATTTGAACTAAGTTTGGAAGAAATAATAAGATGGGCAAAGTTTGGATGAAATCTAAATTTTCGGAAACGGATTTGGTCCAAAGAAACATGGGGTCTAGAACCAATATTTCGATGAGGCACATTTTCACCGTGTTAAAGTGTATACACCATCATTAGCCATTAGGCTGAAGGTACAATTATCAATTAAAAAATTCTGAAATTTGTGGTTTACATAATCCGTTTTTAGAAATGTCGGTATAGGTCCATATTTTGGTATGTTCCCTATATTTTCATTTATAGTACCTGTCAGTATATCTATGGTGGAGGGTAACCAAAGTTCGGCCCGGCCAAACTTAACGCTTTTTCACTTGATTTATATTAAAGTCGCTGTTGGGAATGAGATAATACACCCTTAAAAGTATGCAAATGGGACGAAAATTGATAATTGTCTTCATATTTGTACGCAATGTGAAATTACAGTTATTTACCTTAACCAAATTTGGACATTATTAGTATTTATATTTTAGTAGGTAGATTTCAAACACCATAAAAAAATAGAACAAATTTAGTCAATTCGGTTGCGTGTCCGACGCTCTCTGGGGGCCACCCCTAAATATGGACCCATATTAATAAATATGGACCCATATTAATAAATATGGACGCATATTAATAAGGAGATTTTTTACTCAACAAAATTTAAACAATCCAATTAAAACCGATTCAATTGATGAGGGCTACCCTTAAAAGTGGACCAATATTGATAAGTTCTAGTAAGAAGACTATATGTCCATGTAGAACACAATATACAAATATACACAAATTTAAGTTGAAAATGTGTCTAAAAGCTTAAAAAAAACAAATATTGGGGGATGGTGTACCCTAAAACTACCGATGTATATTTCATTGTTAAATATTAACAATTTTGTTCTAGAAATTTTTAGCACTTTTTTCTGGCACTTTTTTTTAATTTTTTTAGCACAATACTCAATATACGAGGTAACGTTACATGAGAGCTACCGTAAAAAGTTGATTTTGGTAGGGAGATTCTCCGCCCATTAAAATCTCAAAAAAAAAAAAGAAATTACAGCAAAATTGGTTAAATAATTTCCATAATTTCCAACATACTGAAATTTCTATTATATCGTTTTTTGGGGGCTGCACTGAAAAGTGGTTCAATATTGGTAATTTTTGATACAGACATTTAATACCTAATGAGAACCCAAAATATCAAATAACAGCCAATTCGGTTCAAAATAGAGTGATAACAACAGACTGATGGACATGGCTAAACCGTCTTAGAATTTTACACTGATCAAGAATATATATATATACTTCATGGGGTCAGAAACGATTATTTTGAAAAAGAAAAAAACAAACATACAACGATGGAGGGTGTAAAAATCGGTAAAAATATGCTGAAGCCAAGAATTATTTTGTCTTTTGCTAATTTATGATTAAAATACACCATTTACAGACTGTTGGTCAACGACTGAATTGAAGAACACCATATTGGCAATATAGTTCTAATGTATGATTTTTCGATATTTCCACCGCATTCAACTAAGCCGGATTCTGACATTTTGAAGCCGAAATTTCCCTGTTTTCGGACGAGCTAGTTGAAGCCCTAGACTTATTATAGGATCGTAGGACTCGTGATTTCACTTCGATTGATGTATATCTCAAGAACATTTTTATAATAAACCTATTTATTGGGTTGAACCCCGCGTGATTTTAGTTTTTTTACGTGCTGAATCTACTGAGACCAGCCGTGTTCAAATCCGCCCAATAAAATTGCGGTCAAAAGTATTTTGAAAGTAGAAACATCTGGAAATACATAATTTGAGAATTCCGCGTGTATAATCGCTTTATTTTGTATATAAATATAAACATTTATAAACCATGAATAATTTTATCCAAAATAGATTGGGGAGGCATATACACGGTTCTTCATGGATATGAGATTTAAAAGCTTTCAAAATATTCACCCTTTGTAGGGGAGGAGCTAGAAGGTGTGGACAGATAAGTCCCATGTGGCAACATTATACAGGTTTAGTTAAAATATTAGGGTGTCAAAGTTTGGTTCAAATCCGATGGTCTGTTCCCAATTAATTTTCAGCAAAATTTAGACCATTTTGTGGGGGAGGTACCAGAAGGAGTGAACCGATATTAGATTTAAGTTTGGAAGAAATTTTACGATGTGCAAAGTTTGAAGGAAATCGGTTACTCCCTTCGAGAATTATCTTGTACATCAACCAGCCTGACAGACCCGCAGACTGACGGGCGGATATTTGTAAATGAGTCCAATTTGTCTGAAACGTATTTGGTCCAAAGAACCATGAAGTATAAAACAAATATTTCGATGAGGCACATAATAAAATACAAAAGTAAACAAATAAATATATAATTATTTAAAAATGTGATTTTATAAATGTTTAAAAAAAATAAAAAGGCTTAACTCTAGTTTAGTAAAAACGATAAGATTTTTCTAAAAGTTTTCCAGAGTTTGGATATCTTTTTTTCTTAGGGGACGTACCCGGTTATTTGACCCGGAAGTTCGGGTACGTTACCCCGTTATACGGATCCGGTAAATATAAAATGGGTATCATTTTAAAGGTTATAAAACCTTTCTATCGAGTGGTGATATGATGGGGTTACCTCAAAACGTTTTGGAGGCCCCCATTCTCGATTATAATTTTTCAAGATTTTCAATGGGCTGGTAAATGAATACAAATGCTTGTTAAGGTTTGTAACTTTGCACATATATAATTGAAGATTTAAAAGAGAAGAAAAATAATTTACAAAAAATGTTTGTTATTGTTTTGTTGTTGTTTTTTGTAATTAAAGAAAAGTCCTTATTTTTGATGGCGGGCATGATAACTCCTCGCTAAAACATCGGAATCCGAAAATTCCAACGGTGTTAGAAAGAGTACATGTCTGGCTCTCGTATGAACTAAGATTATTGACTTCGCTCTAAAATTAACAAAATGGTGGACCTTTGAAAAAATATTTTTGGAAAATCGCCGATTTTTTATTTTCACCGATTGGCTTTATCCTAGTTCATACGAGAGCTATACACTCCCAGAGAAACGTTGCAAAATTTGGAACCGATTGGATTATTAGTTTTTGAGTTATCGTGCCCGCTATTTGCAAAAAAATGTTAAGAGATAAACGCGTTTAAAGTTTGAGAAGCCCTTCAGCCGTCACTTGATGCTGACACAATAAATCGGCTATATCTTCAAGAGTTCTTGAGATTTTCACTTGAAATTTTGTAGAGACATTCTTAAATCGGTGTAGATTCGAATTATATCAACAAAAATTTTGACGCCGAAAATGGGACCCCCATTAAGCAGTTTTTACATATTTTTCAATTGTTAATAGTTGGTCTGTTCCCGTACTGCAAGAATCCAAAAATAAAAAAAAAAATTGTAAAATCGAGTAAATTCTTGCAGTACGGGAACAGACCAAGTCTGTTTTTAAAAAATCTAGTAATTTTTTTTTATAATTTTTCATCAAAATGTCTTCCAAAAATCGTTTTATTTTGCCTACTCCCGTCAGTTTTGTGAGCTTTTTTTAAAGGAAAAACGCAAGTTTGAGAGCCTCTATGATAACTACTTTATCTTTAGAATTTGTGAATATACGTTTAGTGATAAGTAAATCTAAAAGTCGAAATCGACTTTACATCATTGAAGAAGTCGCAAAGTCGACGTTTCAAGATCGAGTTTCGATTTTCTTCATAAATATTTAGTTTATTACCACAAATCCCAAATTGCCCAATAATTACACTTTCCACAATTTTATTTATTCTGTTGGCAACAAATTATATAAAAATGAAATTATTAGTCGATTTTGCGTTAGTCGGTTAAATTCGGAAGATCGAAAAGTCGACTTTTTTAGTCAAAGTCTAAAAATCCATGCTCTCTTCTTTAGAGTAGACTTCCTTGAGTAGAAGGGTCAGTTAGGGTCAGATTGTGTAGCAATACCTCCAGGAGTATGTCCCCTCTTTGCGATTCCGAAATAGCCTGACCAGCTGGTGGAGGAGTTCCCTACTCTGTTTCTCTTGACCATCGCGAATAGTTCTAAGGATCCAATAGATGTCGTCGCAGCTCATTACTTCGGACCTGCTTGCCGTAGGCTTCTTAATCTATTTTTAGGGTTAAACTTTATGAACTTGTAACAAGTACAGCTGCAGCTGCAAGGCAACCACACATAGCAACCGGATCACAATAGCTTGATCTCGACGATACATGGCGCGTAGCCGTAAATGTCCATGTACCGTAACATTCTCCTATTCTCTTTACCCATATTAGTTAATTTATTTAGGGAGGATCCTTAAGCTTAAGTCGTGGCGCCCGACATTTTGCTGTTACCTTTTATAATTGTACCATGACGCTATCTATATCTGTCACCAGGTTTCCATCCTTATCTCTACAGGAGGATGTTTGGTTTGGTATTTTACTTGATGGTAAAATTTCCGGACTACATTCTGACTCTTGTACATCTCGATTTGCCCACCGTTTTCTGTTTTCCTTTTTTCAAAATACGTTTTTCTTTTTCTCCAGATAATTCTCTCTCGAATTGTGTGTTGCTACTGTTTGCAGGGTTGCCCTATACGTTGCGTTTTTCATGGTGGTTTTTGGGTTTTTGATGGTGGTCTTTGGTATCCAAGTTCACAGTTCACCTCAGTAGCATTACGAAACACCTGATCGTATCATGTGTTTTTTTTTTCATGGTGGTCTTTGGTATCCAAGCGTTGCTTTTTCTGCAGTTTGTAGCACAATGGAAATTCTTTGCCATTGTGCTTATTATTATCGCACCTTTGCTGCTACATTAAGACGCGTGCGAACCTTGGCAGTTACAAGGTATCGATATTCGCACCTCGGATCGATTGAATGCCTAAAACACTGGATGAATACCTTCAGTCTATCACAACATGATCAATTTGATTTCTAGTTGTATGATCGAGAAAAGGATGGAGATGTTTGAACTTGGTGCTGCCGCGAAGTCAATCAACCTGATGCCGTTGTCGGATGTTTCTTCATGGATGCTAAATATGTTATGTTATATGTTCATGTCTCCTTTCATGACAGCTATAATACAGTGCGTAATTATCTGATTTACTTACGCCAGTCCCTTTCCACCGCAATACTTCTTGAGTAAATCCGCCAAAGCGAAAACTACGCCCGTTCTGTTCAACGTGCGCACAGTTTAAGTGAAGATTCGCAGATCGTGGTCTTTTATACGTTTGCGGGGGTCCCCATTGAGTAGGTTATCCCGGTAAAAAGCTCTAACGTTATTTAAATAAAAACATTTTATTTTTTGAAAAAAAATTACATTCTTGTAGGTTCTGGAATAGACCAGTAGTAAAAATTGTAAACAAATTTAGAGCAATTGCACTTTTTCGAATTTTACAAATGGCGAAAGTTAACTTTTTATTAAAATTATCATCGGTTATTTTATTTTAATGAAACAGCATTCCCAGCACTGGTCTTGCCCTTTTTGCATGTTTTTGCTATTGTTTGTTTTTTTTATTGTTTTTCACAAAAGCACATGACAACGAAACATCTTATTCACATACTTACGTGCCAATATATTTCAAAGAGTACAAAAAGAACATTTTACTCTTTCGAAAAAATATATATATTTGTTTCCACAATTCCCCCATACAAGTTTTGAGGGATAATTAGAGAAAGAGAGGGACTGTGAATACGAAGAGCACCAAACGAAAAAACTTACGTATTCCCTCTCAGAGAAATATATCATCATCATCACCACCACCACCATTGGGTCGTTGGTTCTCGTTCGTTTCGTATCGTTCCGTTCGACTGGCATTTGGATGCGGCGGCACTCATTGCTCTGTTACTCGATTCCTTAGACTTGTTCTGTCAGTTGTCGTTTGACGTTGAACGCCGCGACGTGATTCTTAAATTCATTCTTCCTTTTGCCCGTGTACTGAACTAAACTGACTGTGTGTGTTTGTGATATATAAAAATAATAAGAAAAAAGTGTGAAAACAGACCCGAAAACGGTTTAGGTATACTTTTTTCTTGATTCTTTTCAACATCATCTTGGGTATCCATACATTTTATGTTCTGTACAACAAACAAACAGCAACAATAATAAAAGCGTTTTATTTTTTTGTTTTCAATTCAAAATCGAAACAACAGCAACAAAAAAAGTAGAAAACTTGATATGTGTTCGACAATAATTGCACAGGAGAAAAAAATACAATAATTAGCTGAATTGGCAAAAAAACGAAAGAAATTTTAGCGAAACTCTACGAAATTAGTATGAGAAAAAAAAAACGAAAAGTAAAATTACTTTGTAATTATTCATCAGCACATTTCGTCCAGTTGGAAATTTGAAAATAAAAAAAAAACGACAAAATGCTAAAAAAATATTTGCGACATGCGAAATTCTTATACTATAGGAAAACGAAAAAACGCAATCAACTTCTACTTTCACAGCGAAATGTCTCGTCTATAAATAACCCCTGTCTGTCTACAGTTTGGGATGATTTTATGATTTCAAAATCTCAATCAGCAAAACAAAAATGACAACCAGCTGTGTGCAAATTAATAATTTGTTCAGTTCTGTTTTTCATTTCAAATTTAAAACGGTGAAAAAGTGTGGTGAAAATTTATTCACGCATAAGGACTTAAATGGCCACATAATGGCCATTATATAACATAACAAGCAGCGAGAAAAAAACGCTTCAGCAAAACACAAGAAAAGAGCAATTGTCGATGGCAGAAGTTATAGAAGCATTACCACAACCAGATTCCTCCTCTGTGCCGACAAAAAAATCCATTGAATCAGACCAACAATTCGCATACAACCAACATCACACATACACACGCACCCTCACACGTACAGAAAATAAATGTAGGCATGTACTCTCTTTTTTCCCACACAAGAAACGACGAAACACCACAAGTTTAAGTTTGCTGCCCCAAAAAATACAGGGTGCCTTGTTGGCTGCCGCCTGTCTGCCAATTTAGTGGCAGTTAGAAAATAAACGAGGGGGTTGAAGGGATTTGGCCATACCACATCACTCACTCTCTCATACAACATGGATTGTATGTGACGTAGACGACTACCAATGAAGAGACACGAAAGAAGAAGAAAAAAAACAGCTGTTTCAAATGTCAATAATTTTTTCAAAACAAAAATTGTTTGTTTATTTGTACTTGCGTAATGTTTGTTCTTGTTTTTCTTTCATAAAAATATAATATATAAATCTCGTTATATATTATTTTTGATTCTGCTATATAATGCAGAGTAATTTATCTGAAATATAAAATAAAAGATTTATCCGATAACGGGATAAAAGTTTCCAAAACAATTAAATATTTTATAATTCTACTGTAATAGTACTGTATAATAGTACATTGTACTGTATTTTGTTATGCCAGTGGGTCTACTGTCGATTCCTTTGAAGATATGCAAAAAAAAAAAAAAAAAAAAAAATAAGTGGGTTAACCCGGTAACAAATACTAACGTAATATAATTAATATTTCTCTAAAAAAGCAGAATCACGATTACGTATTCCTATTTATGACGAAAAAATCCGTCAAGTTCAGCTAAATGTGCCACCTTTCCTCAGTTTTTTTTGTAAGGAAATCGAGCAATAAAACGACGTGTACATTAAAACTTTTTATCGGGTTAACCTACTTTATGAAGATTTATATGTCATATATGTCATGGAATTGACAATTTAAACACATTCGGTTAACGAAATCCAGTACAATGTAAACGTACTATAATAATCCTTCCCAAATGTTAATACCATGACATAATTATGGAAGGTAGTCTCATTTGAGAAATTGATAATGGCAACCATTTTTAATATGGAATTCATGTCGTCAGCTAAAATGCAAAAAGGCGTAACTAACAAAAACATAATTGTGTAGGAGAAGCAAGAAACTGTTTTGAATGAAAACTATAAACATGTCAAAAAAAGTATGCCCGGCAGGGTGACTATAATTTTAGGGTGACTACAATAGACTATAATTTTTTTAACAAACTTAGTTATTTAGTTTAATGGCAGTCATAACAATTAAGTAAAAACGTGAATTGTTTGTTATTTTTGCCTTTTTACATTTATCAAATAAACCCACTTGTAGTTACGTCTTTTTGTTTTTTTGTTAATAGAAGTTCCTTTTTTGACCCCAGACGTGTAAAACTTTGTCAACACATGTAGTTTATTGACATTCACAATATTCATTCAAAAAGTAAATTTTCAATTTTTTGTTAGTTACGCCTTTTTGCATTTTAGCTAACGATATATTAATTTCAAATAAAATGAAAAATAAAACTCCTTGTACATTAGAACTTTTTACCGGGTTAACCTACTTTATGAGGATTTATTTGACGTATATGCGAAGGAATTGACAATTCAAACCCACTGGGTTAACGAAATCCGGTTAAATGTAAACGTACTATAACTTCCATAAACATTTTTGGTCTGTTCCAGTACTTTTTTAATAGTAAAGGGAAATATTTCAAAATCGCTCTGAGAGTACAAAATAATTTGAAAAGTTCGGGAATAGAGTTGTACAGTTCACGAACGAACTAGTTCAAATGAACGATTTACTTAAAAGACTGATTGAACTAGGTCTTTCAAATTCATTCCTTTTAGTTCGTTAAAAGAACGAACTGGGTTAATCGTTCCTTTTAGTTCAAATGTGAGCGTTTTACTGGCCTAGTTCGATTTTGGAATGGAAGCGGCACCGATCGAGTTTTATTTTGCCTGTGATATTAACAGCGTTTTTATTTAGTAGACATATAAAAAATGTTGGCTATCTTCTGAAACTTTTCTTTAAAAATCCACATCACACTGTTCTAAATTTTTTCTATATAATATCCTCGCCATAAAACCATAAAACAAATTTGTAAAATTGTTTTTATTCACACATCACAATCTTCCAAGAACACAAACTATCAGCTGAACGATTCGGAGAGCCATGAACTAGTAAAAGAACGACCGAAGTAAAAGGACAGCTGAATAAAAGAGCTTAATTGTGAACGATTGAACTACTGAACTAGAAGACCGAACTAGGTCAGTCAAAAGAGCTGAACTAAAAAGAGTGATCAGCTAACTGAACTAGATAGAACAACTCTATTCGGGAACGCAAATCTAGTAAATATGCCAAAATAAGATGACAATACTTCAAAATCAATCAGAAGTAGGCATTCCTGTTTACCATTTTTACTCGGCCAAATTTCTCGAGTAAAAAGTTTACAAAGAGAAAGCCATTTTGTTTTGTGCTCTCTTAAATTTGATACAATGTTTTACCAGTTTTGCCGGTTTAGGAACGGTTTTCGAGTAAAAACTTGCAAAACTTGTAAAATAAGGAGATTATTTTAGGTTCTGGAACGGAACTTTTAAGTATGTCTATTGGCATATATTCAAAAATTGAATAACACATATGTTCTAAAGCAAACTTATATTTATAAGATTTACAGGCTGGGGACTTCAAAATATTTATAAATACAAATGATTTAGCAATTTTGCCACTGAACACATGATAAGGAAGACATTTTCATTTAAATTTTAAAAGCAGTAAAATGCGAATATGTGATCAAGTTGGAATCGTATGACTGCATGAGACTACCTTGCATAATTATGCCATGATTAATATAATCTCAGAGCAGTATTAGCACTATGATTTGTGAAAAAATTTAAGTTTTCGTCATTATTGCTTGGGCGCCAATTCCTGTCAAAATCATCATACAGTGGAAATCGTTTATAACGACACGATATAACGACTTATTCAATAGCCCGAGAAAAGTCCTGCATTTATTTGATATTGTTTATGACGAAATATTGCTTACAGCGACCAATTTATCTGATCGATTTTGTCAGTAATTATTTTTTCGTAGCCGGCGTAGATTCCACACCCTGTCATGTGACATTCTGTCATAAAACTTCATACGATTGTAATAATAATCTAAAAAACCGGATATTTTTGCGGTTTGTAGTCGAAATAATAATAATTTTCCCTTTTACTAGTTTTACTATTAAAAATATGCGAATAGAACAATTCATATATGAGTCTTTTAAACTGCCTTGTTATAGTACGTTTACATTGTATTGGATTTTCTTAAACCATGTCAAATAAACCCTCATAAAGTAGGTTAACCAGATGATAAGTTCTAATGTAAATACCGTTTTAGTTCATTTAATATCTCAGTTCTTTGATTCAATAATACAAGTTAGGATAACTTATGGTGAATAACAAAAAAGAAACTCTGTAGTTAGTGGTTTCTTCTGGCAAATATAAAAAACATACGCAACGAGTGGCATTTTTTCTTCCTCAAATCCACTAGGGAATAACATGAAAACTTTTGTTTCATCAATAAAAAAATTAATACTTCTCTCTACAAATCTTAACTATCATACCTGGAGCCCACGGTAAATATTTTGTAATTTTGTAATCAACATTTTTTAAAGAATTCAGACTTACATAAAACAATTATCCATAGAAATAAATGCATGGCATTTTGCGACGTTACAATTTAATGACATTTAACAGTCTGGGAAGTATTATATGAAATGGGCAAAATGTTCGATTAAAAATATTCAGTTATTCAGTTAGCTTTACAATCACTTCTGTAGCGTTTTTTAATTGTTTGCTTGCACCAAGAACAAGTTAGGAAAGTTTTGATTTTATTACATTTGTAATGAATAAAATGTAATGTTAAAAATGGCAGCCAGAATAAAAATTCAACAATTAAAAGCGACAATTCGTTCGGAAAACGTACAAAATCTCCCTAAGATATCGAAATTTAGGAGGAATGAATATTGGATGGACATTGATAATTCTTAGTAGGAAGCCAATTCGATTAAAAACTCGTTCCAGAACCTAAAAGAATCTACTAATTTTAAAAGCTTTGCAACTTTTTGCTCGAAAACGGTTCCTGAACCCTCAAAACTGGCATTCTTTGTAAACTAAAATTGGTCCGATTAAAAATGGTAAACAGGAATACCAAGGTGTATTTAATAAGTTGTATACATCAGCTACAACAACGAACGTTTTACAAAAACAACATTGTTGTTGTTAAGTCCGCACTATAGGGACTTGGGTGGTTGGCAGGTACAGTGCAACAGATTCTCCAATTGAGTCAGTACGCCCAATGCGTACTCGTGAGCAAAAATAAAAGATAATAAAAATAAAACACAATATGTTTTTAATAAAAGGTTTCGACCAATGCCGATATTTATTTGTGGTAAACGATATTACCTTGATGTACAACTATATGTACGGTGGCTTACAATAAAGCCTTGGTGTTTCCAACAATATGTGTGGCCAGTAGGTTGCAACGAGAGTTCACGTACTAATAACAATGTTTGTTTACACAAAGATGCCTAAAGGTGGCGAAAAACAAAATGTAAACAAAGGCCGTTGAAATCTGTCAGTCTCATACTATTACAAGGATGTAATAAAGAGGAGTGAACAGATTTCAACGGCTATTGCCTTTCAAATCAAAGGCTAACTATTTAACTATTTTAAATAGCAATTCTTGCTTATACATTTGCCGCCTCCCTTGAAACATCCATATGTTTTAACAAATACAATAAATTATAAAAAACGGCATAGTGCATGGTGAGCAAAACCTTTTACATTTTTTCAAATATTTTTTCCAATTTTTTTTCATCATTTTTTTTTACTTTTTTCAAATAACAAGCTTACATGCTAACGATAGGGCCATTAGGGACCCCGCGATTACATAGATCTTGAAGGATCTATTGTACGAAAGGGCCATTAGGGACCCCGCGGTTGTGTGAGGCCAGAAAGGACCTGTGGTACGAAAGGGCCATTAGGGACCCCGCGAAACGATAGAGCCATGAAGGACCCCGCGAAACGATAGAGCCAGGAAGGACCACGCGAAACGATAGAGCCATGAAGGACCCCGCGAAACGATAGAGTTGCCTATTAATAATTTATTCGATTTTTATAACTTATTTTTGTTTCATTGTGCATATAGTTGCATATTATTTTTTTTTTTATTTGTTGTGAATATTTTTATGCCCTACAATCGGTCGTTTGGACTTTTGTATTGTGTAGGGTGTATATTTGGCAGATCGTTGGATATCGATTTTGTGTAAATATTAATAATTTTTTGCATTTTATAGCAATTTTATTATAAAAACGCTACATTCGGTAGCTTCTTTATTTGATTTAATAATTTATACGCTACAATTGGTAGTTAGTTTGTTGACTGTCAGCTATAATTGATAGTTGTTTTTGTGGATTTTCTCCAAAGTTATCTTCGATGTTTGTGTATTTTCACCATTGTATTTAAAACTTAAAGCAATTCCCGTGAGATTTATTGATATCTAGATATATTTTATTCAAATTTATATAATCTAATTAGCTTTTTGGTTTTAGAGTCGTTAATTTAAAAAAAAAATTGTTAATTTTGACATATTTTTTGAATTATTATTTAACTTTTTGAAAGTTTTTATCGTTTTTGTGTAAATTTCATTTGATTTCGACATTTATTTTGTCTTTTATTCTCCACTGGCCTTTCTGAACTTAGAATTATTACATATTTTGTTTTAATTTGATAAAATGGCTTTCACTCCTATGAATTTATTTCTCCGTGCTTCCACCTCTATTGTGAGATTCGCTGCACACTTCGGTGCATTGAAGGAAGAAGAATTGGATATATATGATCTTGAGGTTAGGAGTGAAGAAATTAAAAAATTGTGGAAATCTGTCGAGGAAACTTTTAATAATTGTCTCTCCCACATTCGAAATCCTGAAGATCTTGATAGTGTATATAGTAAATATGAGGTTTCGTATAAGGAATACATGCTTTGCGTATCAATTATAAATAGACTGTTGTCTAAATTTAGGAATTCAAATAAATTATCAGTAGCGGAGCATCCTGCTAATATTCTTTCGGGAAAGCCGTCAGTTGATGTCTCCCTTCATAACATGAGCTCGTCGTCCCACTCCTCTCGCGAGGTGGGAATACAGACATCTAGTTCCGAAATATTGAATATTGGGAATACTAGAATAGGTCAAAGCTTTGTTGTTGATTCTCCTAATGTTGATAACTTTCATAATCTCGCGATTCCTCCATGCAATATCGATATTTTCAGTGGAAATATTCTTGATTGGCCCACATTCAGAGATTTATTTAGTGCGGTTTATATTAATAACTCCCGATTGACAGACATTGAGCGTCTATGTCATCTGGTGAGTAAAACTAGTGGTGAGGCTCGAGAAATCGTCTCGAAATTTCCTTTGACTCATCGGAGTTTTGAACCTGCGTGGAATGCCTTGAATTCCACTTATGATAATCCACGTCTTATTGTTCATAGCCATTTGAAAATGTTGTTTGGCCTTTTATAAGAAAAACAAAATGTAAACAAAGGCCGTTGAAATCTGTCAGTCTCATACTATTACAAGGATGTAATAAAGAGGAGTGAACAGATTTCAACGGCTATTGCCTTTCAAATCAAAGGCTAACTATTTAACTATTTTAAATAGCAATTCTTGCTTATACAGTTGTTATAGAAATTAAATTGTAATGCTGACAATTAGTTTATGTTGTGAAGAAACAAAAACAAATAAATAATTGTAACAAAAATTGTACAATTAAAGAAAAAATTATATCGAAAATAGAAAATAAATTCTCTTAAAAATTACCATCCTGGCCAGAAACGCCATTTTTTATATTGCCGCTGATTTCCTGATAACAACCATACATATTTTTCGAGAAAGTCCGTACTACCCAAAAATCAGCTTCCAAAGCTGCCCTCCAAATATAAAATTGGGGTGATTGTCCGGATCTTGGGGATAACTTCACTAAATATCAAATTGAGGTGGTTGACCGGATCTCAGCAAACAACTTCACCATCGACAGATTCTAATGCAAGATATGCAACTGAATTTCTTATACAATCGAAATTACTTCTACATATTGCTTTCTAAACCTGAAGAAATAGAAGTGGGTGGTAAACATTCGATTTTCGCGTACGCAACAAATCTTTTTTTTTTTGCTGAAATTTTGCCTGTGGTTAGCCTTGAGCTAAATTCTTGTCAAAATAAAATTCCCACAAATTCCCAAATGCTATAGCCCATGAACAAAATATATATCCTGTTGTAAGTGTTTGAAATAATCCGCGACAGGGCTTTATATTTGGTTCTTTGGGAAGCTAAGAAATGATCCCTTCCCATTAATAAAATATTTGTTCCAAAAACTATTCATCTTCGCATTTGTTTATAAAGTTTTGAAAGTAAAAAAAAAATATATATTACAAAAATGTGTTTAACAATTAGATTCACAAACAAAACTCTGAAACCATATGATTTCCACTTACACCTTATTTAATTCACCTTGAGGAATAACAACTTCTGATTGGCTGTTATGTTGATTTTAAAGTATTGTCATCTAATTTTGACATATTTACTAGATTTGCGTTTCCGAACTTTTCAAATTATTTTGTACTCTGAGAGCGATTTTTAAATGTTTCCCTTTTACTAGCTTTTCTATTAAAAAAGTACTGGAACAGACCATTGAATTGTGTTCTGGAATTGTTGAAGGGGATATATCTTTGAGAAATTATATTCAGTAGAAATAGTCTGAGTATAATATTCTACACAAAATTGTTCAAAATTATGTCATACGCTTGATTGTGCGCTTTCGGAGGAAACGAAGGCATTAATATAGTTGTAGATCTTGTAATACTGTTCGAATCGATATTTCTAAGGACGATCGTTTCGTCAATGAATCCTCATTTCATAGTACGTTTACATTATACCGGATAAAGTTAACCTAATGGGTTTTAATTATCAATTCCATTACATATTTGTCAAATAAATAATAGGTTAACCCTGCAAAAAGTTCTAATGTACATGTCGTTTTAAGGTACATTTGCATACACCGTGTTTTCCGAAAATTTTCATCTATGGTTGGCAACATTTGACGTCGAATTCATGTAGACTCTATGCACTTTGACAGTTAATCGGATAGTCAGCTGCGCTAAATGGAGTACCCATTTATTCATGGCACAATAAATAAGTAGTCCAGGGTAGTCTGGGACTAAAACAAATGTTTTTGTTTTGATACATCATCTTATTATTGCATCATGTTATTTATTGTAAAAAATATATCAACGACTATTAATTTGGTCAAGTTGGCTGTCAAAATCCATTATTGTGAATTGACTTCCATAATGAAAACGTAAACACCGTTCAAATTTTTGATATTAGACTTGAGAAAAAAAGACAGCAGACTTTCGTTTGATGGATCGTATTCACAGATCTTAAATTATATCATTCGAAAAAAGTTTAGGAGATTCCTGCAGGTCCTACGACAGAGCATGAGCATACATATGTAATCTGAGGAATATTTCGCAGTGTTGCAAAGCGAATGCAAAAAATAACATACATATATCCACAATTTGGCGGAAGGTATAAAGATATTTAGACCTATAAACTTTATTATTTTATGTTGGTCCTTCCTAAATATAAAATATAATCTGTAAAATTGTGTAATGGTTTTGTAAGTCTGTGTTCTATTGTCTCTTTGTCACAGTTTTTTTATAGAGAGATACAGAGCCAGTGACAATTATAGTTTGAACTTTTTCTGATGGATAACAACAAAAATTAAGGGCGGAAATCCATATAAACTTGTTTGAAATCGCCCTTACCATGGCAACTTGACTCCACATTATTTTCTAAGGGGTGTAAGAGGAGGCAATGCTCTCTTAAATTCAATAAACCTATAGAAAATTCAAAATACAAGTCAAAGAGAGCAAGTGGGATAAAGAGTAATGTCAACAAAAGGGGGAGGTAGTTCCCTTATATCACTCTCAGAGTTGACATGGTGTGCGTGTGTGTGATAATTTCTCTTCAATGTTGTTGTTGCTGTTTATGTTGAAGTTTTTTTCTCTCAATTTGTTATTAAACTTCAACTTTTGTTATCCGATTCTTTTTTCAGTGTAAACATTTTCTTGTGTGACAGCAGAGATAATTGTTCCATGTGCTTTGTCGTTTCATTCACAAGAAAGAAATAAAATTATCACAGAAAGAAAAAGTGCAAAATAAAAAGCAAAAACAAAAAGTCAACGTTCCTTATAAAACGCCACGAAGAAACTGCAAAACGAAATCACAAACGACGAAGAAAAATAAAAAATTACAACAAAAAAAGTGCTGTAGAAATTGTATCCTCTGGGAAACACCGCAAATAGAACACAAGAACAACCAATCCATATTTCATTGAATCCAAGTTAGTGCGCGTGTGTAATGGCGTTTTTGCGTTCCATCTGTGCTCAACGTACCAATTTAGTTTATAGCTTTAGCGTTAGTGGTTCCAGCAGTCTTGGCGCTGGTAAACGTCAATTTGGCTCGAGCAAAGCAGCGGCGGCAGCAGCAGTATCGAATAATTGGTCGAATGATGAATTGAAATATTCGAGTTCCGGTTTGAGTCAACGTCAACGTGTTTTCCCCCAAACATTGTTTGCCTCGATTTATGGCCATCAGCAACGTGGTCTCCACACAAATGCCACCAAATCGCAAACGGTAGCTGCCACCCAGACAATTGGTGATGAGCAGAAATCATCGGTCTATTCCAAATCTCAGTTGCGTCGTACTCCTCCCACACCAAATGTACCCGAGAATCCACAACGGGATCCGTTGGATGTTAGTTTCAACGATCCAGTTGCGGCATTCAAGAGCAAAACAACATGGGAGTTAGTACGAGCCTATTTGGTCTATATGATCTGCTCCAGTGAGAAATTGGTCGAACATAATATGAAGGTAAGTAGTAAGTAAATAAAGTTCAAGCGGTTTGATGATCTTCCTATCAGTTTAGAGATTTTTATTAGTTTTTTGTTTGAAATCAATGAATGTTGTCCATCACTATTTAATTGAATATTTTTTTAAATAAACCCTTTATGGCAGCATTTGATGGTGGTAAAAAATTGTAGTGTGGATAGAGCCTCTTAAATCAAATTTTTATAGTATTAATTGCATATACAGATCATACCAAGGTACATTAAGCAGGTCGTGTAAGAAGCAAATATCGGCAATTTTGGTTAAAAATCTCCCATACTGTCAATTTTTTTTATTTACCTTTCTATACGACTAAGTCAAAATTGGAAGCAATTGGACAGCTCTATTAAAATCGGACATTATTATTGGGACCTTGGATCGTACGAAATATTTCAATAGGAGCTTTTTGAAGTGCCGAATGGGTGAAAATGATGCAATACCAAAATACGAAAACTATTTGCAATGGCTTTATCGAGTCCATGTAATGATGCCTATGGGAAACCATCTTCCCCCAAAAACTAACATATCTTAAATAATATACCCCAAATACGCCAATTCTACATCCACAACCTAAACCAATTTCCACCTTTATCATATGATTCATTTAAACAAAATCCCAAACCTGAATTTTTTGTTTGGAATGAATGAATTTCAAATAGCAATTAAGCTAAACAAAATTTCCACTAGATAATGACAGAATACACGATATGTTTATTGCAGTTATTTTTGTGCGGTAAACTGTTTATTTTTTTACCAACAACAACAGCAACAATTAACCTTACGTTGCAGCACCTAGTTTCCCTGCGCCGTTCAACCCTAGAACGGCAACAAATGACAATTGAAAAAAAAAATGTTTAAATAGCCCTCATTACGACCAGACAATAGACACTTGTAATGCGGTGGAGCGGCTACTTGTATGTAGGTATGTACATGCGGTTCTTCACCTACATACAATGTAAGCTGGGCTTAATAGCTTTCGATAAGGTTGCCAGGTTGCGGCAGATATTAGTTCTAATGTGGTAACTCTTTACAAAAGGTGCAATAAATAGGTACTCCATTTAAAGCAGCTGACTACGCGATTAAATGTCAAAGTGCATAGTTTCTACCATGGCACAATAAATAGGTAGTTTATTTAGAGCGGCTGATTAACTGTCAAAATGAGTAGTTTCTACTTGATTTCGATGTGGTATGTTGCCAGACATGAGAAAGATTACTAGATACAATTTGAGAGATGGTCGGATAAAAAACAAATATCTTTGTTTTGATACATCACCTTATTATTAAGGTGATGTATCATCTTATCACCAAGGGATTAAGTCATCTAGGGAGACCAGCTAAATATCAGCTGATTCTCAAGGTTGCCATCACAATCCATTATTGTGAATTGACTTCCGTTGTGAAAACGTAAACAACGTCCATATTTTTGACAATAGACTAAGTACTTACATAGCTGTCTTGTGACAGAACATTTATTCCATAAGCCGAGTTCAAAAAGATTTCCTATTGTATGAGCTCTTCCAATTTGAAATACCTTGTGCGGAGATGCTGTCTTCCACTTGATCTTTTCATTGAATTCGTGGCTTTCCCCTTTTGAGCTGGGGCACCCTCATCCATTCGCACAACATGACCTAGCCAACGTAGTCGCTACAGCTTGATGCGTCTGACTATGTCGATGTCCGAGAATAGGTGATACAACTCATGGTTCATTCTACGGCGATATTTACCGTCGACGCAAATCGACCCATAGATTTTTCGGAGAATTTTTCTCTCAAACACTTCAAGAGCTGCCTCATCTGCTTGTGCAAGTACCCATGCAACTGAGTTTAGTTAGCTTTATTTATAACGGTACCAAGGTATATCAAATATTTGACTACCTGAAAGCTGTAGGTCTCAAGTTCAACAGTTGTTCCGAGTCTACGTGACGTCTTATGCGTTGATACAATCTGCTTGGACTTCTCGCCATTTACAATCAGACCTACTATGGCAGATTCCTTCTCAAGTTGTTGAAAGGAAGTTGTTACCACTCGCAATGTTCGACCCATTATGTCGATGTCAGCGACGTAGGAGAGTAACAGACAGACAGATCACAAGACAAACTGGCACCTTGTTTGAATCCTTGTTTGGTATTAAAAGAGAGGTTCTTTCCGACTTTCAATGCAGACTTTGTGCCAGTAAAATTTACCCTGTATAGCCTAGAACGGCAACAAATGACAATTGAAAAAAATGTTTAAATAGCCTTCATTACGACCAGACAATAGACACTTGTAATGCGGTGGTGCGACTACTTGTATGTAGGTATGTACATGCGGTTCTTCACCTACATACAATGTAAGCTGGGCTTAATAGCTTTCGATAAGGTTGCCAGGTCGCGGCAGATATTAGTTCTAATGTGGTAACTCGATGTCAGCGACGTAGGAGAGTAACATATGCTGTTTGTGCCATTTCTGTCCACATTTGGACAGATCACAAGACAAACTGGCACCTTGTCTGAATCCGTGTTTGGTATTAAAAGAGAGGTCCTTTCCGACTTTCAATGCTGACCTTGTGCCAGTAAAATTTATCCTGAATAGCCTATTAATTTTGCAGACATGGCTTTAAACACCTCTGAACGTATGGGGCTGTCGAATGCGGGTTTATGATCGACAAATAGGTGGAATGTGTCGATGTGCTTTTCTAGGATTTGGCGCTGAGTGATAATCTAGTCAATGGTGGATTTGCCAGACCTTAAGCTGCATTGGAATGGTCCAATATGTCATTGACCATTGGTTTCAGTCGTTCACTCACTACGCTGGATAACACTTTGTTTCCGATGGGAAGACCTTCGCTTTCCTGGTGGGCGACCTTATTAATAGATTTTGTTACCAAGGAATCTGGTTCAATTATTATTCTTGAAGATGTCAAAAAATGTTCATAGAGCAAAAATTTGGTCCATGAAAGATCACAGATTTTTATTTTCATCGTTTTTTTTTCGAATATTATTCTCTTCTAAAATATTCCAATATAAAAGCATATTGTCGGCTAAAAAACTTGTTGATTCATTTTTAAATTGGGCTATAAGGAATTTTAATCTAGCATATCTTCGGTCCACTGGTAAGAATTTTGGTCTATATGATCTGCTCCAGTGAGAAATTGGTCGAACATAATATGAAGGTAAGTAGTAAGTAAATAAAGTTCAAGCGGTTTGATGATCTTCCTATCAGTTTAGAGATTTTTATTAGTTTTTTGTTTGAAATCAATGAATGTTGTCCATCACTATTTAATTGAATATTTTTTTAAATAAACCCTTTATGGCAGCATTTGATGGTGGTAAAAAATTGTAGTGTGGATAGAGCCTCTTAAATCAAATTTTTATAGTATTAATTGCATATACAGATCATACAAAGACAAACTGGCACCTTGTCTGAATCCGTGTTTGGTATTAAAAGAGAGGTCCTTTCCGACTTTCAATGCTGACCTTGTGCCAGTAAAATTTATCCTGAATAGCCTATTAATTTTGCAGACATGGCTTTAAACACCTCTGAACGTATGGGGCTGTCGAATGCGGGTTTATGATCGACAAATAGGTGGAATGTGTCGATGTGCTTTTCTAGGATTTGGCGCTGAGTGATAATCTAGTCAATGGTGGATTTGCCAGACCTTAAGCTGCATTGGAATGGTCCAATATGTCATTGACCATTGGTTTCAGTCGTTCACTCACTACGCTGGATAACACTTTGTTTCCGATGGGAAGACCTTCGCTTTCCTGGTGGGCGACCTTATTAATAGATTTTGTTACCAAGGAATCTGGTTCAATTATTATTCTTGAAGATGTCAAAAAATGTTCATAGAGCAAAAATTTGGTCCATGAAAGATCACAGATTTTTATTTTCATCGTTTTTTTTTCGAATATTATTCTCTTCTAAAATATTCCAATATAAAAGCATATTGTCGGCTAAAAAACTTGTTGATTCATTTTTAAATTGGGCTATAAGGAATTTTAATCTAGCATATCTTCGGTCCACTGGTAAGAATTTTCACCTGTTCCTCATATAATAGTATTCACTGTATAGAAGTTCTTTAAAGAATTTCAAGAAAATACCCCGGGATCCTAAGATTCCAGAAGTTGGATTTAAAAATCCTTTCGACATGGCAACCCTTTGAAAAACCTCAAAATAAATAATCTTGAACAATGTTGTCGTTACAAAAACACAAATTATTAAATAAAATATGTTAGATAACGAAACATGTGA
>NW_026880631.1:0-32261 GCF_032173495.1 Musca vetustissima | reverse complement strand
ACTTAGCACCATTTAGTACAGATATTTACGTATTTTTAAAACTACCTCATCCTACACTCCAAACTTATTTTTAAGTCCAAATATTAGGATTCCCGCCCACACAAAGCGAATTGTACCATATTTAGTACCAATTAGGTCTTCTCGTATCCATAAGTACGAAATTCCAATACTTCCGTAATCTTGTAATTTTAATTCCAAATTTACGTTTACTATCTCTATCCGTTAACTCGAATCAAAATTGTACCAAATGTTTTTACCATTTACCATAATGAAGAATTTTAAAAAATTACCGACATATCTCAATTCTGCACTCAAACTGTAATATTAATTCAAAATTTCAGAATACAGCCCTATTCGTTCACACATTTGTAAGTTTTTCGGTACCATTTAGTACTTTTTGTTTCTATAATTAAACATTTCCTAAACTATGTCAATCCTACACTCCAACAGTAATTTTAATTAAAGAATTCGGGAGTCCAGCTCTATCCGTTCACATGTAATCAAGTTGTACCAAATATAGTACTATTTAGTAGTAGGTAGGTGATATGCTTCCATATCTCAATTCTATATTCAAACATCAACCATTAGTCCAAATTATTGGTTTCCAGCTCTCTCCGTTCACCCAAATCCATCTAGTGCCGTTTAGTACTTTCCGTACACATAAATAATAGTTTCCAAAGAAGTCTCCATAGCTCGATCTTCAACAGAAATCTTAATTCCAAATTTCAGGGTTTCAGTTCTATCCTTTCAAGCAACATCCAAATTGTACTAAATTTAGTACCATATATACCTTTCGTACCAAAAAGTACGAATTTCATAATCTACCTCAGTCCTACACTCCAACAGTTATTTTAATTCCCAATTTGAAGACTTCAGCTCTATTTGTTCACCTAAATCCAACTTCCACCAAATTTAGTACCAATTAAGTAATTTTCATACAAATAAGTACGATTTTTTAAAGCTAATTCCGATTATCAAGATTCCATCTCTACACACTTCACTGAAGGTAAATAGTACGGAATTTAGTACCATTTTACACTTTTTATACACATAAGTACGAATGCCTTAAACCATTTCCGTACATCAACACCACTTCCCAACATGTTTTCCATTTAAAATGTCAAGATTCCAGCTATATATGTTCAATATCTATAGAATAGGAAATAAATTCAGTAAAGTTTAGTACCTTTAGTACACTTATAGGTCGAATTTCCAAAAACCCTTTTGCACATCTTTCTAACTTCCCATCAGTGACCAACATTCCAAATTTCAGAATTCTAGCTCTTCCCGTTCGCTAATAAAAAGGGTACCATATTTGGTACATTTTAGTACTTTTCGTACCCTTCTACTTCCAACAAAACTTCCTGCATACCCCGATCCTACACCCCCATAATGATTCCAAATTCAAATTTAAATGTACTAAATTTAGTACACAGTAGTACGAATTTCCAATACTTCTTACTAAACCCACACCCCCACAGTTATCCTAAATCCAAGTTTCAGAATTCCAACTCTATCGGTTCACTCACAATCCAAATTGCACCAAATTTAGTACACAGTAGTACGAATTTCCAAAACCTCCAACTTACCCTAACCCTACAACCCCACAGTGACCCTAAATCCAAGTTTCAGGATTACAACTCTATCGGTTCACTCACAATTCAATTTGTACCAAATTTAGTACACTGCAGTACGAATTTCCAAAACTTCCTACAGACCCCAATCCTACATCCTCACAATGATCCTAAATCCAAGTTTCAGGATTCCAACTCTATCGGTTCACCCTCAATTCAAATTGTACCAAATTTAGTACATAGTTGTACCAATTTCCAAAACTTCCCAAATATCCCAATCCTACACCCCCACAGTGATCCTAAATCCACGTTTCAGGATTCCAACTCTATCGGTTCACCTACAGTTCAAATTGTACGATATTAAGTACACAGTAGTACGAATTTCGAAAACTTCTTACTTACCCCAAACATATATGCTAAATCCAAGTTTCAGGATTACAACTCTTTCGGTTCACTCACAATTCAAATTGTACCAAATTTAGTACACAGTAGTACGAATTTCCAAAACGTCCCACTGAACCCAAACTTTCACCCCCAGAGTGATCCTAAATCCAAGATTTAGGATTCCAACTCTATCGGTTCACCCACAATTCAAATTGTACCAAATTTAGTACACATTAGCAAAAACAGTGATCCTGACTCCAAATTTCATGATTCTGGCTCTATTGGTTTGCATAAAATTCAAATTGTACCAAATTTAGTACCATTTAGTACCCATGAATAAAAATTACTGAAACTGGGTAAACAAATTCCAAAATTACGTACATTCCCAATCCTACACTCCGACGGTAATGTTAATTTCAAATTCCATCTCGATTTGTACCTCCAAATTAAATTTGTACCAAATATAGTATCATATAGTACTTTTCGTACACATGAGTACACGCTTCCAAAACCATCTCCTTAAATGTACTCTACATCTCATCCCTAATTCGCATTCCAAATTTCAAGTTTTTAGCTCTATCAATTCACATGGTACGAAATTGTACAAAATTAAGTACATTTTAGTACTTTTCGGATATTTATAGTTCGAATTTCCAAAAACCCGTTGATACATATATCCTACACTCAGCGACCACCAATCCAAATTTCAGAGTTCTAGCTCTACCGGTTCGTCAAATACAAATGGTATCACATTTAGTACTTTTTAGTACTTTTCGTACCGTTCTAGTACGAATTTCCAAAAACGCTTTTGTACATCTTCCTAACTTTACATCAGTGACCCACATTCCAAATTTCAGAATTCTAGCTCTTCCCGTTCGCCTAATACAAAGGGTACCATATTTGGTACATTTTAGTACTTTTCGTACCCTTCTAGTTCGAATTTCCAAAAACCCAGCCTTATCTCACGCCTACACACCAACACCAACCCACACTCAAAATTTCAAGCTTCTAGCTTTAGCCGTTTCGTCTGGGCGATGATCTGTCAGTCACTCACTCACTTAACACTAAGCTTTTTTTATATATATAGATAATTAGAGCTAATGCTACAACTATACCACAAAACGATACGATATATACGGCTGGACCGATTTGACTTAAAGTTTTTATTAGTAGTCTGTAATTGAAGTGGAAAGGTTTTAATAAAAGAACATTTTGGAAAAATCCGCGAAAATGCTCTAAACTATACTTTGAAAGATATTAGGATTTCCACACATTTTATATCGAACCTTTATGGTTTCAGCTCTTCGTAGTTCTTTTGGGAAATATTTTGGGCGAAAATGGGCAGCGTATATCTTTAAGTAATTGCCAATTATGGAAAATTCTCAAAATATGTATGTTAATTTTTTACAATTAATTGTATTGCCATTGCCTTGAAAAAAACTATAATAAATAAAAATTTAATTAAAATAAATTTATATTTTCGCTAGAGTTAATTTTAATAACAAAAATTTTTACGACCAGTAACCACATTTTTGTATATGACAATCTCCATCTGCGTAAACCACTTTGGCTATCTTTTTGAGTTGTCGACAAAATGTGACCATGTTTTTGCAGTGCCATTGTAAACTTTTTTATGTTCTGGTTGTAAGGGCGCAGAGAGAATTCGGTGATCGTTTTCTTTCGTTAAACAATTTTTTTTATTCCAACAATCATTCCAAATATAACTAATGTATTTTATTGCATATGTATTTCCTACAAAAAAAAAGTTATTATAAATTTCCGTAAAATGCCACAGGTGGGGCACCTTTGAACATGCGCAACAAACTCCAGTAAAAAAGGGAGTGTTTAACATTTGGCTTCCATTTCTCAAAATTTCAAATAGGTTAATATGATTACGAAATTAACTGTATTTTTCCGCATATTAATTTTTGTTTGTAAGTAATTTTATGTTTTAATAAATTTTGATTTGAATTTTTTAATTTTTGAAACTTTTTGTATATATTTTTTAATTAATAAATGCATTTCTGATAACTATGAATAAAGAACATTTATATTTGACCATGTCGTTCAAAAATGCCAACCCTTGTTCAAAGCTGCCCCCCCCCCCCCCTGGGTGGGCAGTTTTGAACACTTTGACTTCGTCCATTAAAACAGTAATAAAATGTACACTATTTACAAATTTTAGCGCTTTTGAGCATTTTTCAAACAAAATCTAGCATTTATTATCAATTAAGTTTTGGCAACACTGACTACAACGTTCATAACATAACACATTGCAATCCATTTGCGTATTGTGTTATTATTATTGTTCACTCCTTCCTTTATAAATTTATTACTTTTCATATCTTCCATTAATCATTTGCTCAATTTGCGTTAAAGCAATACGATCTCCCTGAGAGCTGAATGCCACAACAACCTGAAATTAAAACGAAATAAAACATAAAATGTGTGAGTGAGTGTGTGTTTTATATAATGTTATGCCAACAATAAATAATATTAGCACATTGGAACACATGGACAATAAACACTGAATGCTAACTCGGTTAACATTTTGTGGTTTTATGTCACATTAGAGTATACCGAACATTAGGACTCACTACTCATCGATACTCCTAAAAATTGCGTTGAATTCATCGCTGCATAAATTTCATCAGCTTTATATTTGTCGTTGTATGTGAATTCCTTTAAGGTTTTATTGCGATGCCTCAGTCTTTCCATGCTACGATTAAAGGCCAATGCCACACTCCATACGGCATCATATGCTAATGGCGCTTCCTTATAACCTTCTGGATATCTATCATTGCTAATATCGAAACCTTCCTCTTTTAAGGCTTGATTTATACGTAAGCCGTAAAATGTAGCAGGAAGACCACAAAACAAAAAATAAAAAAATTTAAATGGGAACCAGAAAAAGAACATGACTACCCACCGAAATCCATCAGCTGTCATCCCCGATATGGTTGTTTGATTATTTTGATTCCACATCAGGGCCTCGGTAGTTAAATGACCTTGTTCGTTCGACAGTACATGAAATATCTTCATTTTCTAAATAGACTTCATACATCCTCCTACCAGGCTTAAAATATATGTGAAACGTAAAAAATAAAACCTCATTAAAAGGAAACGGAAACAGAAGCATCCTTCATAAATTCCCTTAATAGATACATTGTTGGTGCATAAGAGAAATTTCGTTTATATATGTATGTATATATTTTGTAATCCTAAGAAGGAAAAGCTTGAAATTGGATGAACTAAAATATTTGATACTTATCTAAATATGAAACGACATAAATCAATCCATAAACATGTCTATCGTTTGTTACAATGGTGCAAAGTTATGTAAATCGACTTCAAACAAATATCAATAGGACATCCGTTGGGCTATGTCTGTACATCTACATGTACATCGATATTCTATGCTCAATTTTGTATGTTGTGCAAAATTGCATGTCAATCTGACAAACATGAGGAGTTTGACGCACCATTTACTTAAAATCCGACGAAAATATATATGAAAGCTATATCCAAATATGAACCGGTTTCAACGAAACTTGTCACAGTTCAGGTTATACTAATTTCAGTACGTTTTGTTCCTATCAGCCATATATTAGATCCTTGGGGCGTCAATTACTTAAAATAAATTCATAATATATAAGGGAGCTATATCAAAATCTCAACCGATTTTGCCGAAACTTGGCACACATCATTCTAGACTAAATTCAGTACGCTATGTAATATTAAAACTTTGGTACATTATTTATATTAAATCGGACGAAAATATGTATATCTAGATCTGAACCGATTTTCATGAAACTCAGCACACATCATTCCAGACTCAATTCAGTACGCTATGGTAAATTTCGTGCAAATCGAAATATATATAGGAACTTTGGTGCACCTTCTACATTAAATAGGACGCGAATATATATAGGAGCTACATCTAAATCTGGACCGATTTTCACGAAACTTGACAGAGATCACTCTAGGCTCAATTCAGTAAGTTATGTCAAATTTCGTGCAAATCGAAAGATATATAGGGACCATTCGGACGAAAATATATATGGGAGCTATATCTAAATCTGAACGGATTTGTCCCAATTTCCCAATAGGGTTCATCCTTGGGCCGAATAAATGAGCTGTGAAAAAATTCATTCAATTCGGATTATAAATGCGACCTGCACTTGTTTACAATTTAACACCAACAGACGGACAGACGGACGGACATGCATAAATCGTCCGATTTTGTGTTACTGGAGCACCAAAGTCCCTACATATTTCTCGATTTACTCGATATTTGGCATAGTCTACTAAATTAAGCCTAGAATGTTGTGAGCTATGTTACATATACCTCCTATATATATTTCGTCCGATTTTAAGTAAATGGTTGATCCATAGCTATGCCGATTGATACAGCGTACTGAAGTTAATATAAATTTAACTCTGGCAAGTTACCGTGAAATCATATATAGATATAACATAGCGACCTATTCATGCTAATTGATTGAGATTAAATTTGAAACAGTGCAGCATATCAAACAGTGTATCTCAAGTTTGCTTTAAATCGATTTACAAAATTTAGCATATGCTGCAGAATGACCTACACATGTTGATATTAGGTTTCAAGAACACAAAATTTACCACCATTACAGAAAACCGCGATAAAATCAATAACTTCTATCTATTTATCTATCAGGAAGGCAGCAGAATATATTTCACACATTTTTGTAGTGTTAAGCATAAAACATACACAAATCCAGGGTTTATCTAATCTTAAAATTAGTTTATATTGCAGCTGCTATTCAAACTTAACGTTGACAACTATGGCAGGGGCAGCGAAGTGCCACGGGTCCAGCTATGTCGTATAAAAGTCCCTATTGAGAAGAAATTTAGCACAGCGTACTTTATTGATACAATAATTACATGTATTTTTATGATAATTTTTGAATGCTGGACCCGTGGCGCTTTGCTGCACATACTAAAGTGATTAACATGGGAAAGTTCACGCAGAAAACTATTTGTATGATATTGGTATTATAGTAGCCGAATTCGAAGATTATATTAGAAATACATTTTTAAATAATCATTGATAAACACCGGTGATATTAAAACAAATTTGGCTTGACTTATCTCAATATGATTATACACTAATATATTTTCTACAATATTCACATGTTTTTCATTAATCATTCAAATACCAATATAATCATTCATTCCCACTACCACTAACTGTATTCTTATCCCCATTATATGGGTGGGATCACTTCCTCGCTCCGATTGATATCGCTTATATCCCTGCTGTATAATTCCTGTTAACGTTTTCAAAATAATACATTATCACATTATAATACTTTTACCGAACCCAGATTTAGTCTTGGTCTTAACTGCACACACCTTAGTATTTTTAGGAAAACCAAGATAAAGTCCGAATATAGAATTTGCGGCAATTGAGTTAGTCGCTTCTTCTATACATCTTCCAAATAATAGTTTTTCTCATATCAGTTTGATCAACTAACCTTAATAAGTAATTAACACATTTTTTTAGTTCAGCTATGGTGATAACCCACCACAGATTTCAGATTCTGATAACTTTTATATCCATTTCGCTGCTGGATATCTCGCAATTATTGCTGATTCATATTTTTATTGAATAATATTTATTATCACATTATAATTACTTATTAAAAAAAAAGTTCCGAACCCAGATTTAATTTTTTTAGATTTTCAACTGTACACACCAATGCTTGTATAAAGTTTGCACATATATAATTGAATATATAATTTGTTATTGTTTTGTTGTTGTTTTTTGTAATTGAAAAGTTTATTTTTGATGGCGCTTCTTCTATACATCTTCCAAATAAAAGTTTTTCTCATATCAGATCAACTAAACTTAATATGTAATGAACATATTTTTTTTTAGTTCAGCTATGATGATAACCCACCACAGATATACCGATTCCGATTGATAACTTTTAATCCACCCATCAGCAAAAAAATTTCGCTGCTGGAAATCCTTTAGCCGTCATTATTGCTGACACACTAAATCATATATCTTTTATTGAATTCATAAATTTTGTAGAGACATTTTCCCCAGTGATGTTAGAATTATTGATATTCAAAAAAAAGTTCCTTAACTGAGTTTTTTTTTCAAAATGTAAATTGTTATGTCAATAATTTTCATTTTACACAAATTTTATTCAAATATGTGAAGATATGGAGAGATAAAAAACATCAGACGTTCGCGAAATTTTGAACTGGTTTTTGGTTTTTGAAGTTTATTTTGGCTATCTTTCTTCCATGGGATGGCATGACTGACTGCGAAAATTTCTGCAAAGTCAATTCAGTGATTTTTGTGTATCCAACCAAAAGCGTTTCTTTTTTCTATGTAAAGATAAATTAAATCAGGTGCTGTAAAAATCTCAGTAAAATCCATCTTTATTGACTTTATCTGTCCGTCTGTCCATGTTAAACTGTAAACACAGTACAGGTCGCATTTATCATCCGAATTGAATGAAATTTGGCACATCTCATCTATTTGGCCCAAGGACGAACCCTAATGAAATTGGGAAAATCGGTTTAGATTTAGGTATAGCTCCCATATATTGCAATAAAAGCTTCTTCTAATTTACTGCTTTTTATGAAAATAATGTAATTTCTACTGTTTTCAAACTAAATACCCTTTAATACCTCTTTGTTAATTGTAATTCTCTATAATTATTATTCACAGAGTCATTCGTTGTCTATTTCCGCAATTACAGCAAACGGTTATAAAACCTAATTAATGAAATAAACCAGCAAATGTGGAGTAAATAATTTCTCTTGAGTCTTGGCTTATATAACGTGGAGTCAACATCAATAAGAGAATAGTTTACTGAATGGATGAATTTATCTTAATTATATAATTAAAGCGTAAAGCGAGTGCAAGCAACTTCAACAGTATAGGTTTGTCGTTTCCTTTTATCCATATATATAAAAGAGTTGCGTTATAAGTGACTGACTGATCATCAACGCCCAGACGAAACGGCTAAAGCTAGAAACTTGAAATTTGGAATGTAGGTCGGGTTTGGTGAGTAGGCGTGTGATAAGGCGGGGTTTTTGGAAATTAGTACTAAAAGGTACTAAAAAGTACTAAAAAATGTATTACGCGGGAACGGTTAGATGTAGAATTCAAAAATTTGGTATGCAGCTTTGTCTACGATAAGCGAAGTAGTACTAGAAGGTACAAAAACGTACTAAATATTATATTTCATTGGAACCGTTGGAGGTACTAAATATATTTATTTAAGCTATTACAAATAGAATGATGGGCAAAAATATTTTTTGGAAATTAGTACTAAAAGGTACTAAAAAGTACTAAAACTTTATTAACATGGTATTTGAAATTTGGTATTCAGCTTTGTCAGTGATAAGCAAATCAGAATTTGTGAATTATAAAATTAGTACAAAGGTACTAAAATGTACTAAATATTATACTAAAAACTGTATACAGGTAGGAATGGAAATTTGGAAGTCATTACAAATATGATGATGTGCAAAAATATTTTTTGGAAATTAGCTTTGTCATTGATAAACAACTCAGAATAAATTTTGGAAATTAGTACTTAATGTACTAAACAGTACTAAATATTATACTACGATGGAACAGGTAGGGATAGTTATCTGACATTTGGTATGTAACTTAAGCTATTAAAAGTAGAATGATGGGCAAACATATTTTTTTTTAATTAGTAATAGAGTATATTAAAAAGTTCTGAAATTTCGCATATAGCTTTAACTATTACAAATAGTATACTATGCCTATTTTTTTCTAAAAACTTACTGTAACTTACTCTATTGCAAATATAATGCTATGCATAACGTTTTTGGAATTAGTACTAAATACTGTAGTATAATGGAACAAGTAGGAATAGAAATCTGAAACGCGGTACATAGGTTTAACTATTACAATAATGTATTTTGAAATTTGTACTAAAATGGTACAAAAATGACAAAATTCGTAATGGCATAATATTTACTCCTGGAGGATGTAGACCCGAGAAGTTGATAGCATATCCAAGATGAGTGGTTGGCCTTTAAATTGATACAAATATAGTGATGTATCTACAAAATTGGGAGTTACATCAAATATTTACAGGTGCTTACGTTAGAAATGTAAGTTTAGAGTACACAAATGTCCAACTATTAGTACAAATTAGATGCTTGGTTTATTGAAAATTCGTACTAAATAACACCAAAAATACAAAATATTGCACAGTGTGGGAAAAAGTATAATTCAGAAATTCTGTATGTAGTATATTATATTTTTTTATATTATAAACAAATAGAATACGAATACAAGTACTAAATATTGTGTACGGTAGAATGGATGAAGATAGGAACCTGTTATTAAATAATTATCTGAAATTATGACAATAACAATTAATGCATAAATATTTTGCATTAATAAGTTCTAAAATGTACTAAAACGTACAACACATTGTATACGGCGGTACGGGTGGATATAGAATTTGGGTACAAGGCTTTTTCTATAAAAAACAATGCTTTTGGCAATTTTGTTTGACATTTGTACTCAAAGTACTAAATATTGTATACGACAGAACGAGTAGAGGTAGAGTCCGAGTAGAGTAGTTTTAATAAATTAAAAAAGCATTTTTTTATTTGTAGTAAAAAGTAATAAATAGAAAAGATTAGAGAACGATATCCGAATTTTAGTATCACTCTTTGACTATGGCAAATAAAATGTTTTATGGGAATATTTTCCAAACATTTTTACTAAAAATTACTGACGGCGAATGATTGTGTGAATTTTGGTTAAAATTCCCAATGTAGTGAAACTATGCAAACACGCCGCTGACCATCACAAGTACAAAAGTGTAGTCACTTTTAAATGCTAAAGTTTCAAAATTTTCGAAAATAATAGTACTGATATTTCCAATGATTGAAATATATTATACTTCAATGGCCTTTTGATGTAATGAATAATGGGCTGGATCATTATTATGATCGTAATTGCAATTCGTACTATAAGGGTACTACTATAAGTACTAAAACGTACTAGATATTTTACCAATAGTATTAAATTACCGAAAGGTTAACACAGTATTATGGTACTATTTACATTGGTCCATCGGGAGGATCGAGAAGACAGTAAACTTACAGAAACTATACAATAAGTATGTTGTACTCGATTTAGTAGAATAGAAGCATCAACGTTTTTGTGCGAAAGAAATACGGAGTATGATCTGAGATTAAAACAAAAATATTAAGATATAAAACCTATAATTAAAATGTTTCAAATTTATAATTAATCCAAAAGTATATTGTGTAGCTAAATTAATGTTTATTTTTTAACAATAAAAAGTTTCGCTAACAACATAGCGGGCCTATGCTAGTCTATATATATAAAAGAGTTGCGTTATAAGTGACTGACGAAACGCCTAAAGCTAAAAACTTGAAATTTGGCATGTGGATGGGGTTTAGTGAGTAGGCCGGTGATAAGGCGGGATTTTTGGAAATTCGTACTAAAAGGTACTAAAAACTGTATTACGCGGGAACGGTTAGATGTAGAACTTTGAAATTTGGCACGTAGCTTTGTCTATGGCGAGCGGACTTGAATGTGTGAAATTTTGGAATTTAGTACTTAGATGTACTCAAAAGTACTAAATATTGTTTTGAATGGAATTGGTGAAGATTCATATCTGAAACTTGGTATGGAACTTAAGCTATTACAAAGGGAATACTGTGCAAAAATATTTTTTTGGAAATTAGTACTAAAAGGTTCTAAAACTGTATTACTCCGGAACGGTTGGAAGTAGAACTTTGGTATGCAGCTTTGTCAGTGATAATCAAATCAGAATTTGTGAACAAGTTATGAGAATTAGCACTAAAGGTAAAATGTACTAAATATTATACAAAGATGGAAAAGGTAAGGATAGATATCTGAAATTTGGTATATAGCTGTAGCCATTAAAAATAAAATGATGTGCAAAAGTATTTTTGGAAATTAGAACAAATATGGTACTAAATAGTACTAAAAACTGTATTACGCCAAAACGGTTGGACCTACAACTCTGAAATTTGGTATGCAGCTTTGTCATTGATAAACAAATCAGAATGTGCGAACAAATTTTGGAAATTAGTACTAAATGTACTAAATATTATACTACGATGGAACAGGTAGGGATAGATAACTGAAATTTGGTATGTATTACAAAAAGAATGATGGGCAAACATATATATATATATATATATATATATATTTTAATTAGTACTAGAATATATTAAAAAGTTCTGAAATTTCACATATGGCTTTAACTATTACAAATAGAATACTATGCATATTTTTTTTTTTGGATTTAGCACTAAAGTTGCGATAATAAGTACTAAATATGTAAATACCATGGAACTGGTAGAAATAGAAATCTGAAATTTTGTATGTATTGCAAATATAACGCTAAGCATAACTTTTTGGAATTAGTACTAAATACTGTAGAATAATGGAACCGGTAGGAATAAAAATCTGAAACGCGGCACATATATTTAATTATTACAAATACTATGCTATATATTAATATATTTTTGAAATTTGTACTAAAATGGTACAAAATATTAACTTATAATGGAAAAGTCATAGATTTAGATATGAAATTTAGTATGTAGCTTAACTATTACAAATAGAGCGATACGCACAAAATTGTACTAAATTTTGTACCATGGTGAATGGTAAAAAAATATAAATGTAAATTTAGAGTACAAAAATGTCCAACTATTAGTACAAATAACAGGCTTGGTTTATAAAATTCATACTAAATGGCACCAAAAATACATAATATTGCACAGTGTGGAATTTTTTTTGTATATTTTGTGTATATTATAAACAAATAGAATACGAATACAAGTACTAAATATTGTGTACCGTAGAATGGATGAAGATAGGAACCTGTTATTAAATAATTATCTGAAATTATGACTATAACAATTTATACATAAATATGTTGCATTAATAAGTTCTAAAATGTACTAAAACGTACAACACATTGTATACAGCGGTACGGGTGGATATAGAATTTGGGTACAAGGCTTTTTCTATAAAAAACAATGCTTTTGGCAATTTTGTTTGACATTTGTACTTAAAGTACTAAATATTGTATACGACAGAACGAGTAGAGTCCTGAAATTTTGTATGTATATTTTGTTTAAACAAATTATTTTTTTTTTAATTTTTAGTAAAAAGTACTAAATAGAAAAGGTAGAGAAAGATATCCGAATTTTAGTATTACTCTTTGCCTATGGCAAATAAAATATTTTATGGAAATATTTTGTAAACATTTTTAATAAAAATTACTAACGTTATATGAAATATAGTTTCGAATCCCACATGAATCTATACTACAGAGAATTATTATGTGAATTTTGATTAAAATTTCCAATATAGAGAAAAAGGGGCGAGACTTCAAATACAAATAAATGACACTATGCAAACAAGCTGCTGAACATCACAAGTACTTAAGTGTAGGCAATTTTAAATGCTAAAGTTTCAAAATTTTCTAAAATAACAATACTGATATTTCTAATGATGTTTTCAACCACACTGGAAATATATTATACTGCATCAACCTTTTGATGTAATGAATATGAGGATATACTAAAAATACCGACAATTCCATTGAGTATTTTGTAATACATAACGCACCAGAAATACTAAATTTTTGTAATTTTAATGGAAATCTTCACTATAAAGGCAGGTATCTGCATAAAAAATGATGCGCTGTGCAAGATTGTAATTTTTACTATAAGGGTACTACTATAAGTACTAAAACGAACTAGATATTTTACCATTAGTATTAAATTACCGAAAGGGACAAAAAAGGTTAACACAGTATTATAGAACTTAGTCCATCGGGAGAATCGCGAAAATAGTAATCTTAAAGAAAATATACGATAAGTAATTTGTACTTGATTTAGTAGGATAGAAGCATTAACTTTTCTGGGCGAAAGAAATACGGAGTAAGAACTGCGTTTAAAACAAACATATTAAGATATAAACCCTATAATTAAAATGTTTCAAAATGTATACTTAATCCAAAAGTATATTTTGTAGCTAAATTAATGTTAATTTATTTAACTATAAAAAGTTTCGCTAACAAGGTAGCGGGCCTATGCTAGTAGTTCTATATAATATAATGTCTCATGTGTATTGAGTGCCGTTTGTGGTTGTATTTTTTAAGATAGGATAGGATCAAATAAATGTCATATGTATTTAAAGCAAATAGTATGGATGAAATAAACTTCAAAATAGCGAAGGGAGATATATTTAATATGGCTAAGAGATAAACGGAGAGATTAAGCTCAGGATATATTGTCGTATATCTATTTAACAAGATTTGTTGTCATATTACGTTTTCGATATGCAAAAAAGAAATAGAATAGTTGTTTTCGATCACATCTTAGTTTCTATTATTATAATTGTGATCCTTGGTGTATAATAACTTCCTTACTGCCTTTACCGATTTAGTTCATGCGAGACAAATAATTATATACATTTCTTACAAGCTTATCTTACAGGATGACTACCATTCTCTTCTTCTATATTATAATTCCGGTTATTTTGAAAATACTATTCTCCATATTATAAAAAAATCAGTTATATGTAACTTTAACACAGCAACACTTCTCTCCCTAAGCGATAACACTTGGTTTATTTTTGCAAAGTTTATCCGACAAATAACAATTTGTGAGTAATGAGCGACATAACTGAAATGTTACAAAAATTATTTTCCACAACAACAACCACAAGATGATAGAAAAAATTATATAAAAGTTGCAATTGCATCAGTTGACAAGTTTGTTTTCTTATTTTTTATGTCCCTGCTGTTTTGGTTGACTACAAACTATGCACTTTTGGTATGTAGTTGGCATTTTCCCGGAACTTTCGGGTAGACAATTTAGCTTTGGTAACGTTACTATATTTTTTATACCCTACACAACTATGTTGTCAGGGTATATTAGCTTTGTGCAGATCCAAAAGTTCGTAACGCCGCGAAATATTGGTCCTAGACCCACCTTTAAGTATACCGATCGTCATATCTCGACTAGCTGAGTCGATCTAGACATGTGTGTCCGTCCGTCTGTCCATTATCATTTGTAAACACGATACAGGCCACAGTTATGGACCAATCTTCACGAAATTTTGCATGTATGATGGGTTCTGGCCAATGAAGACCCCTATTGTTTTTAGAAAAGATCGCTTAATATTTAGGGGATGAAATGGACCAAAAACTTTATTTTTGTCGGTTTTTCTGGTCGCTTCAGAGGCCGCAATTATGTCCGAAACACCGCTAATTTTTGCATGAAGAAGGGGATCGGGCCAAAGAACAAGCATGCCTGTTTTAATAAAGATCGGTCAATATTTAGCGGGTTAAATGGACTCTAACTTTTGTGTGAAAAATGACAAAATTTGTATTCTATAGCGTATATATTTACCATTGGAGGACATAGACCCGAGAAATTGATAGTATATCCAAGAGGAGTGGTTGACCTTTAAATTGATACCAATTATATTGTCGTAGGCGGGAGTTACACTTAAATATTTACAGGTGCTTAAGTATTCATATATTATTTAGTAACATATTACCACACTGGAGGGCGGAAATCTAGCGCTGATCGCTTTGAAATGTTCCATGAGGTTCCAGTTATGGTCAAGGACAGCGCCTAAAATGTTAGGTGATGATCAGAAAATATTTTTCGGATGAAGTGGACCGACAAGTTAATTATTTGTACTTTTCGAGTCGAAAGCCGAACATCACAACACAACCCACGGTGAAGGGAATCTGGACAAGTAATTAGAGGTGCTGTACTGATTATTAGTAACAAATAACCAAATCTCAGTATATAGAACCACAGAAACTTAGATTTTCATGGAAGTTGCGTAGGGTATCGTATGGTCGGACCCGTCCGACTATACTGCTCCGCTCACTGGTTTTTAAATATAAATTGTTGAAAAGCTTAATCAGAAAACAAGAGTAGTCGGAAATATTAGAAAGAAAATAATTTCACATGCTGTACATTTATTTCATAAAGACATTTTAAAGAAAAAAAAATCCTGAATTATATTTAATAAAATACCAGTAAGGAAATCAGTAAAGTCGGTCTGGGCCGATTATATGATAACCTTCACCACTTTGGGTATATTTTCACAGATGAATCCTAACAGACGTCGCATTCTTGAAGGACCATTTACATGAAATTGGAATAATAAACATGTCATTCTGCAACCCATACTAAATTTTTAATTTGGTAAGAAGCAGCTCTATGCTTCTTACAATGGGACAAAATTATGTAAATCAATTTAAAGCAAATATGTATCGGACACCAGTTGAAAATTTGGACAAATATCTGATAAACACGAGGAGTTTGGTGCACCATTTACTTAAAATCGGAAGTAAATATATATAAAAGCTATATCGAGAGATAAACCGATTTCATCGAAACATGTCACATGTTAGGTTATATTAATTTCAGTATATTTTGTGCATATCGGTCATATTCTGAGTTCATGGTGCATCACTTACTTAAACTCGGGAGAACCAATTTCAACATAAATGTGCACATGGTAGGTTATATTATCTTCAGTACGTTGTGCAAAATTTTGTATAATTCGACCTAATTGTGGGTCTTTGGTGGACCTTTTACTTAAAATCGGTCGAAACTATACACTCTTATACGAGCTATATCTACATCTGAACCCATTTCAACAAAAATTGCCACATGTTATATTATAGTAACTTCAGTACGTTGTGCAAAACCAAAAAAAAAAAAACAATTGGTATAGAGAACGTTTTCAAGGGTATAGAGACCACAGGCCTGCAGAGAGATCGCAGTTGTGTATAAAGACTAAATGGTCTGTATATAGGTGGCAGGGGTTTATATAGTCAAATTGGTGTCTATAGAGACCACAGGTCTTCGTATAGGACAATTGGTCTGTGAATAGACCGATTGGTTGTGTATACATACGACTGGTCTGTTCAGAGACACAGGTCTGTGTAAAGACCAGTAGGCCTATTCTGTAACTTTTAGCAACAATCGATATTGTTTATATTTCTGTTGTTATTGTTGAAACAACAAAACTAATGAGTTTGTTTTCAAAAATGCAATGTGTTAAAAATATGTTGTTAACATTTTACAGAATATACCTACAGTTATTCTGTGTATAGAAAACAGGGGTTTATAAGTACCAATCGGTCAGTTCTTTATAAAAACCAATTGGTATTTATAAACCCCTATTTTCTCCATCCAGATTAATTGATATTTATAAAGACCTATGGTCTCTGAGCAGACCAGTCGTATCTATACACTTTCAGTCGGTCTATTCTTTATAAAGGCTTGCTCATTATAGAATTGGCTGTTGTTGCCGGTTTTCAATATTTTGAGTACAGATTCCAAATACGCTGAGTATGTCATGAAAAATAAAAAAAATAATCTATTATACTTTTTTCAATCGTATGTCAGTGGCATTTCCTTACTATAATCAAAACATTTGTTGTTAAAAAAGGGTTTGAAATTTCGTCCAAGAATGCATCATATTATATTTTTATACGAAGCCTAAAACCATACAACAAGTCTTGTTTTTCGGTATATCTTATTACCCTTTGGTTCACGCATGTTCTTGGGCTTCAGGCAAAAGTTGTTTGAACACTTACTTTACAAAAAGTTGTTTGAACACTTACTTTCATTTCACAATATACGAACAATGATTTTCGGTTTCTTGTAGCGTTCGTTGGGAATTTTTTCCATTACTGGGTTTCTCAACACAAAAACACGTTCCTTCTAAATGTAACATTTGTTGTAGAGTGGTAATTTTAAACAAAATTATATCATTAAACACAAACAATAATTAAGGCATCCAATATAAGTGGTAATTTTGTTCTAACGTTTTCTATTTCTTATTCTCGTAAGTAGTAGGGAAAAATATAGAGTTTCATTAATTAAGGAGAACAATTTAAGGAAATATAATAAATATTTATTATTTAAATAATCAATTAGAATTAAATCTAGAAATATCTTTAAATCAACGTAGGAAATAATTTAATTATTCTAACAATATTTTCCTTGACGATAAATGTCAATTTAATTCTGAACATATTTAACTTATTTTTTTTAGTTTTTTTTCTAAATCATGGTTTTATTAAATAACCTATACATACATATTCTTCTATGTATACACATTAATATACAAAAGCCAAAATAAATTCGAATTTTTAATGAAAAATACTTACACAAATGTTGTGGTTTTCTTAAGAAATATTTTCAACATTTTAATTAAATTTATTTGTTAACATAATTGTTATAAGAAGAAATACTTAAGGCAAGTGGAATTATATATATAACAAACTAAATTTCCAAATTGAAAACAATTTATTATCTTTTATTTATTTAATCTTCTGGAAAAGAATATTAATTATATACACCCTAACCTTTTTCTACTTACAGTGTGAACCCAGTTTGGGTGCTCTATAGTAAACCACAAAAACTTATGTTATTGGCCGGTTGTAGTACCGTCTGTACAATAGTAGCAGAAGACGCAAAAATGTGGAATCTTATTGTGGTAAGTATTCGGAATGAATGGATGAGTTCTTCAAGGATTCAAGTGTAACCTCTTTATGAAATATTTTGAAAAGAAAATTTAGTAGTTTTCCTTTTGTCATTTTAACGACAAATATTATAAAACCCTGTGTGTTTTGTGATTTCTCAAAATTTTCATTGAACTTTTAATGCACAAAACACACAAATCATAGAGATGAAATAAAAGGATATTTATTGAGTACATATTAAAATTTATAGATTTCGTTAAGTTTTCATTTTATTTTGCAAAAAAAAAAGATGCAAAATAAATGAAGCACAACCAAAGCTATAAATATACCAGGAAGGAGTATATTCAACAGACGTCGCATTTTTGAAGGACCAGTAAAATGAAATTGGATCCATAAGAATGTCACTCTGCAACCTCTACTAAATTTTTCATTTGGTCAGATATAGAGTTTCTTCTTACAATGGGACAAAATTATGTAAATCAATTTAAAGCAAATATAAATTGGACACCCGTTGATTATTTGGATAAATATCTGATACCTAAATCTGAACCGATTTCAAAGAGACTTGCCAGAGATTAATTTATATTAAGTTCATTGTACAAAATTGTGCGGTAGCTGGACAAACTTAGGATCTTTAGAGCACAATTTACATAAAATCGAAAAAAATATATATAGGAGCTATATCTAAATCTGGAAAATTCCAGGAAACTTAGCACACATCATTCTATTCTAAATTCAGTGCGCCATGCCAAATTTCGTGCAAATCGAAAGATATATATTGACTTTGGTGCACCATTTATATTAAATCGGAGGAAAATATATATGGGAGCTATATCTAAATCTGAACCGATTTTCACGAAACTTAACACACATCAATCTTTACCCAATTCTGTACCCTATGCCAAATTTCGTGGAAATCGAAAGACATATATAGGGACTTGGAAGCCCCATTTACCTTAGATCGGACTAAAATATATATGGGAGCTATACATAAATCTGACCCGATTTTCTCGAAACTGGGCACACTTCGTTCTGGACCTAATTCAGTACTCTATGCCAAATTTCGTGCAAATCGATAGATATATAGGAACGTTGGTGCCCCATTTACCTTAAATCGGAAGAAAATATATATAGCTATATCTAAATCTGAACCGATTTTCACGAAACTTAACACACATCATTCTGGACCTAGTTCTGTACCCTGTGCCAAATTTCGTGCAAATCGGAAGATATATAGGGACTTGGAAGCCCCATTTACCTTAGATCGGACGAAAATATATATGGGAGCTATATATAAATCTGACCCGATTTTCTCGAAGCTTAGCTCACTTCGTTCTGGACCTAATTCAGTGCGCCATGACAAATTTCGTGCAAATCGAAAGATATATATTGACTTTGGTGCACCATTTATATTAAATCGGAAACTATATATGGGAGCTATATCTAAATCTGAACCGATTTTTCCCAATTTCAGTAGAGTTCGTCCTTGGGCCAAATAAGTGACCTATGTCAAATTTCATCCAATACGGATTATAAATGCGACCTATACTTTGTTTACAATTTAACATGGACAGACTGATAGACGGACGGACATGCATAAATCGACTTAGAAAGTGATTCTATGCATATTCTCAAAAGGAACCATGTGTCTATCTCGTTTCCTTTTGCCTGTTACAAACATATGCACAAAGACATAATACCCTGTACCACAGTTTGGTGAAGGGTATAACTAGCTAGACCCGGTGACCCTACTAAGTCAACGTATAATTTTAGAAATGTTCAAGTAGCAGGCAATAAGCGTTTGCAATATAGACTCATTTTCTAGTTTTTCAATGAGGTTACTTATCGATCTTATCTGAGTCAAAACTTTGTTGATGAAAAATGCTAGATTTTGTTTAAAAAATGCTAGAAAGTGAAAAAAAAATTACAAAGTGCTAAAAATAAACAAATTTGTGTGGGCGTATGTTCACTTGGGACCCCATTTTATCTTAATCGAAACATAGAGCACAGAGCATTGAAATTAAAAGAAGCGCACTATTTTCTTTAGTGTCAATGTTTTAGCAATACTCTCTGGGTTCTTTTACATATTTAGAAGATATTTATGCCGGCAATTTTCTACAAAGGTCTATGTTTCAACATATCTGCTCTATAACATTGCCGTCCTATTTGCTACTTTAAAGGTTTTATAACTTTTTCCCACCGAAGCGGCTGTAATTTAAGAAGTAAGTTTGCGAAATTTTTTGATGTAGATCCATAAATTCACATAACCCTCATAACCCATTTTCGGTACTCTGAAGTATTTATAATATGGCATTCTGGATTCCCTGAATAATAGACATAAAAAAACACAATTTTCCCGAAAATACGAATTTAGGTTTATGATTGTTACATGGATCCGCTACAACGGACCCGCCTAGTTAGGTTTTTCATTTTTTCCAAAGTCGCCAATAAAGTACCCGACTATAAACAGTTTGGTCGGGTCGGGCTTTTTTTACTTGTCCGCAGATTTACTGACACTATTTTTACATTAGATGCCCATAGCGTAAATCATAGGAAAATTTAGAATGAAACCTAAAACACCTACAATTAAAAAAAATCAGAAAAAAAATGCTAAAAAGGTGCTGGATAAATTTTTTGGTGCTAAATGCGTTTAAACCGTGTTAAATCTAGCACTAAAAGTGCTAAATTGGTGAACCTGGACGTAGCCGACCCTACCCTATGCAACTACCATGAAAATCTAACTTCCTGCCATTGTATATACTAAGCCTGGGCAATATTTCGCGATATTTAAACCCTCATGACCGATTATAGATCAACAGATCAATTTTCTAACCCTGGCATATTCTCGAAATCTTGTTTTCCCGAGGTGAATATTTATGCCATAAAATCAAAATTTTTATCTAAACAGTCGATCTATGTATTTGGTCTGATCCCCATTACGGACATGCGTAAATCGACTTAGAAAGTGATTCTGTGCATATTCTCAAAAGGAACCATGGGGCTATATTCATTCCTTTTGCCTGTTGCAAACATATGCACACAGACATAATACCCTGTGCCACAGTGTGGCGAAGGGTATAACATTAGTAGCGATTGGTTCATAACTGTAACCTGTATCGTGTTTACAAATTATAATGGACAGACGTACAGGCACACATGTCTAGATCGACTCAACTAGTCGAGATATGACGATCGGTATGCTTAAAGTATGGGTATCGGTAGGGCCATGGACCAATATTTCGCGACCTTAAAAAATTTTGGGACTGCAAAAAGTTATAATACCCCGATAATAAAGAAAGGTATAAAAATATAGTTTTATTGATTGAAGAAAGGGGATATATTTTCCATTATTTGTTCCATGTAAAACTTACATGTTTAACACTAACATCACCATAGAAAATATTTCTGTTGGAAAAACTGGAAATGGAAATGGGCAAAATATGTACTTCAATATACACTGAAATATAAGTGCTAATTATAAAAGTCCGCCATTCCATTCTGGCAAAAAATGCGTTGTTATGCTTGTTTATACTATTTTTCCGAAGCTGTAGATAGGTTTGGTTTTGATAAGGCGCAGATTAATATTTAGCTGCATATATTTTTTGTGGACCGACCTGTTTCCAAAGGCCACTAAATTTGGGGTAATAGGCTGGCTTAGCTTATTGTAGCTTTAGTTATAAAGGGGACATTAGGAGCACAACTTGGTTATATTGGCTAAAAAACAAACTAGGTAATCCTTGCATGCCATGTGTTACTTATGTTACGATATAATCGAATGCTACTTATGCAACAACATATACAACACATTTTCACAAAAGCAATAACCACAAGCAGCTGTGAAAAAATCACTGCAACTCTCATTTTGCTTATTTATCCTTTTTCCCACATCATTATACGACGATTTCTAACTTTAGACGGTTCGTCCGTTCGAAAAACCATATTCCAACTTTTGCGGAAATTTAATTCCCATATAATTACATCTAGCCTCACAGAAGACGGAATACCAATTGACGGCGAATTTAACCACACATGTTCGATTGCTTGGTTACCAGTGAGTTAGAAAGCTTCGGATAACTACTACACATGATATACAACCGTGTACATCGTAAATGCACATCGCACAGAGCTACTTGTGTGTGTATGCGTGTGTTTTAGAGTTAACCAAAAGCAATTGAACAGCAGCGTATAAGTCAAACCATAGTGCGGTAATCATTTACAAATCGTAGGATATATGGTGATATGATTGTGTGTGTAGAATAATGTTAACACTAGGGCTATGTGGTTTGAGTATGTGTGTGTGAGCTTAACAAAATATCCACATTGTCTGTATTATGTGCGGTAATTGCACTCAAGTACATACTGTTCGGAGTTTTATGTGAGGTCACAGTTGTATATAGATAGTTTAGAAAAGTTTTACAAGAAACATTTCATTAAAAAAATTGTTATGGACTTAACGTGTTATAGCGAATGTTAATGGAAATTTATTTGTTCCAACATAATTTATAGAAAAAATTTCATGGCCATTATTCAGAATCTTTTTGCAAATGAGAAATAAGAAATGTGGTTTCCCCTTACCTATAAAAAAACACACATATGCTCTGCCATGCAGCTGCTATTTGTACATTTCACAGAGCACCCACCTGGCTGCCACCACATAGAAGAGGCCAACAATAATACGAGCATCATGTCGCCGTAAATTGCGTACAGCATCAGTTGGATTGGATAAAAATGATTGTCTTGCAACGATTTCAATTCCTGCTTCCATACAACGATTCTCAAGGTCTTCAACCGTCTGGAAATAAATGGCAAAAAGATACATAATGAATAGATGATGTCAAAGGATAAAATAATTGTTTATTAATCGTTTGTTTATTAAGAAATTAACGTTTTAGAAAATGGAACGATTCATTATAGTTTCGTATACTTTCGGCAATAGTATGGTTGATTTTCTGTTGGTAACTCATCGCAGTAATTATTTCCGACCCTATAAACTGCGCACGGGAGTACTCATGCTCAGCGTGAAATTCAAATAAGGTCAAGTTCTATTTTCGGTAAAATCTTAAAAACCCGCCAACACTATTGATTTTGTAAAATTGTTTAACCTTTACGGCTACAAGTAGGCATTTTTTAGTGTATGTAGAAAATCTGTAAACTAAGATGATACATTTTATTGTGTCATATTAACATATAGCTCCATTATATGTTTTAGGCCGTTTCGAACTACTAGAATCACGTGTATTAATTTTGGTTTAAATATATTCAGATTTAGCGTCCAAATATATTTTCGTCTGTTTTATGTACATTTTGCAACAAATATCCAACTTATGTTTAACTAAGACGATATTTTTTCCAACGCGCCGAATTAAGTATAGAATATCGGTCCAGTTCTTCTGGTGTCTCTGGTACCAAATGGGAACGGAATATGTGTTTGTACCAAGCTTTGCACAACCTAATTATACCCTACACAACTATGTTGTCAGGGTATTATAGCTTTGTGCAGCCCCAAAAGTTTGTAACGCCGAAATATTGGTCCTAGACCCACCTTTAAGTATACCGATCGTCATATCTCGACTAGCTGAGACGATCTAGACCGTCTGTCCATTATAATTTGTAAACACGATACAGGCCACAGTTATGGACCAATCTTCACGAAATTTTGCATCTAGAATGGGTTCTGGCCAATGAAGACCCCTATTGTTTTTGGAAAAGATCGGCTAATATTTAGGGGATGAAATGGACTCAAATGTGGGAGCTTCATTTAAATATTTACAGGTGCTTACGTATTCAGACATTATTTAGTAACCCAAGACCACACTAGATGGAGGAAATATAGCGCTGATCGCTTTGAAAATTTCCATGAGATTCCAGTGATTGTCAAGGACAACGCCTATAATTTTCGGTGATGATCAGATAATAATTTTGGGATGAAGTGGACCGAAAACTTAACATTTTGTGTGTGTGTGTTTTTTTTGAGTCTATCTATAGGCCACAATTGAAAGCCCAACATGGCAACATAACCCACGGTAAAGTGAATCTGGACAAGTACAGCCTTCGTCTACCGAATATTAATAATATTTGTTGACCTTTAGTCAGGTTACAAGACGGTGCAAATAACGCAAAGTGAGATTTTCGTGGAAGTTGTGTAGGGTATTATATGGTCGGCCCCGTCCGACTATACTGCTCCCCTCGCTGGTTTTTTAACTAAGCTTGCATAATACATGAAGTAAGGGGTTATCGCTTTCTGGCTTTGGCATTTTACTTAGTGGGTAATTATGAATGAAAGGATCTTAAAAGAGAGTACGCTGTTATTGCTGATATGTATAAAAGGTGGTGATTACTTGTCATTTGGACCATAAGCGCTAATGTGAAGCATTCAAAATATGAGAAAGAAAATATCTTTATCCTCGTGAAGCATGATATGTTATGTGGAATACTACAATTTTGATATTCTTAAATTTATTATTTCAATATTTTAGTGGGTTCTCATTTGTAAATTGATATATATTTAGGTAGATCAATTTGCTGAAGATTGAATCCTTTATCGGTCACTTGTTGGGTGTTTCAGGGAATAAAGATTTTAGGAATAATTCTCAAAATCCAAAACAAATCAAAACATATCGATATCAGTTCACGTTGTAGGGGTTATAGCGCATTGAGATTTTAGCAAAAAATCCTTTTTATCCTTTCCTTTTTTTCACTTTGACTTTTTCCTTTTTATACCCACCACCATAGGGTGGGGTGTACCTTAAGATTCTCATTTCGCTTGCAACGCCTCGAAATTATCATAGAAGATCACATAAAGTATATATATAATTGATCGGAGTAAAATTCTATGTAGTCATAACTGACGGTCTGTCTGTATTTGGAATCACCATCATCCAAATCATTGCCTAAAATCGGTCATTTTGACCTCTTGTGAAATATTAAATAATCAAACTACTTCTATTAATGTATAAAGTAAATTTCTTATATAGCCAGATCAGTACAGCAACATCGAAAACCGTTTGCTACTCTAGAAACACAACCGAACACACACAGCGGGAAAAATAAATTTTATATTTCCAGTCGATTTCAATCTTAGAGTAAACACGTACTCTTTTTCGAACATTTTGTCCGAGCACTCTTACCGAAAACAAATAAGAACAAAGTTTTGTAAGATTGTAAATAATGTAAAAATATTAAAAAATGAGTTTAAAAAAATGTCTTTACACAATAAAAATTCTTTCAGAATGAGGTCATTTTGACCGATTTTAGGCAATATAGGTATATACAATATTCCAGTCTTTCTCGTGTTAAGATAGTGCTCTGTAATTTTGCACAGAAATTTTTAGTATTTCTAGGTTTTACAACGGTCCTCGTAATATAACCCCTATGTAATGGTACCATTCAAATTCGGAGGTTGGATATGTTTTTCAACCGAATTGGTTGTAATTTGGTACTTTGGAGTCTCAATGTAAATCGAAGACCTCTGTTATTTTGGCTTCTTACATTATAGTGAATCATTATACTAAAGGTATTTTGGATACTCAATGTATAACCAACCATTCTACTGAAAATTATTAATATTGACTCAATTTCCAGGTAGCCGACATATAACCCACTGTTCGGAAAATTGGGCACATTTTTCAACCGAATTGTCTGTATATATATATATATATATATATATATATTGGGTTCGGCATATGGTTTTCTAAGAAAATTGTAAACTTCAGTAGTGTTGGCGGGTTATTTGGGATACCATTTGTATTTTGTTTTTGCAAAATAGTCAGGCTTAATCCCAGTTTGTTGTTTTTATAAAAAACAACTATTTATTAGTGGGGAATGTATGGCATTGTCCGCCGAGGGGTAAGGCAGGGAAGACTATAGTTTCGGTCTTATACCGATCGTCATATCTCGACTAGCTGAGTCGATCTAGACATGTGTACGTAAAGAACGCAAGTTTAGAAGAAAAAAATAAAAAAAAACAAATCCAAGTTATATAAAAATAACACAATTCAATTTCTTTTATTAAGAATAAATTTCCTGAAAATGTATGAAAAGCATAAGTTCAGGCAGGATCGATACTTATCAAATAATGTTGTTTGCTTCAGCGTCAAAAAAGAAGAGATCGAAACAAGGTATTTCTCGTTTGCATCAACCAAATAAATTTGCAATATTTAATTATTGAGTGCTTCTGATTTAAATTAGAAATCAATGTCAACTCAATACCATCTCAATAAAGAAGAAAAACTTTGAATACACCTCAAGCAAAACAAGAAATAACATTGCTTATTAATTTTAATGTTTGATCACAAACATTGCCGTGTAAGTCTAGGCATAGCAGTGGGAAATGTATTGTAGTTGTCTGCAAATGCCTTGTTGACCACGAATTCAGGCACCAACGAAACGAACTTCTCATTGGGGTCGTATCGCTGGTAACGTAAGAACTTCGAATTGTTACAAGAGACATTTGGGTTTGAATTTTTTTTGTAAAAAAACTATTAATAGCTTCTGAGGAGAATAACCCAACAAAAAACTAAGGGAACTAATGAGGATCAGTGGCGAGATCCGAAACTATAGTCTTCCCTGCCTTACCTCTCGGCGGACAATGTCATACATTCCCCACTAATAAATAGTTGTCTTCTATATATATAAAAATGGAGCAAGAAAAATGTATACTAACTCATCAATTGAGAACGGCTGGACCGATTTGACTCAAAATTTCTTTCAGTTGTTTGTAATTACAGTGGGAAGGTTTTTATGAAAGAAAATTCTAAAAAAAAATCCGTGAAAATCTTGCAAAAATTATTTTGAAGAAACGGCTGGACCGATTTGACTTAAAGTTTCTGTTAATAGTCTGTAGTTGAAGAGGAAAGGTTTTAATGAAAGAACATTTTGAGAAAAATCCCAATCAAAATATATTTTGAAAGATGTTATCATTTCCACACATTTTATATCGAACTTTTATGATTTCATCTAGTAGTTCTTTTTGAACATATTTTGAGCGACAATGGGCAGCGCATATCTTTAAGTAATTGTCATTATCAAAATATGTTAATTTTCTACAATTAATTGGATTGTCATTGCCTTGAAGAAACTATTGTATATGAAAATAAATTTATATTTTATTAGAGTTAAATTTAATAATAAAAAATCGAAAAGAGTAAGAATGATCGCTATCATTATTTGCTCACGTTTTTCATAAAATCAAGATGTATTTAGTTTGAAAATATAAGTTATGTTATGTGAAGAAATTCGCATGGTATGTATAAGTTGTGAAATTTTTCTCAAAGAAAACACAGTAAGGCATGGTAAAGTAAAAATTATTTTGCAAAAAAAAAAAAGAAAATTGTAAACTTATTTTAAGAAAAATCGAATTTTTGATTCTCACTGTAGTTTGAGAAAACAAAATTGTATGGGATCCTCTCTTATAACTCAGCGAAATATGGGTCCTAGACCCATATACCGGTCTCATATCTCGACTAAGTGAGCCGATCTTGATACGTGTGTCCGTCCGTCTCCCCATTATAATTTGTAAACACGATACAGGCTACAGTTATGGACCAATTGTCTCGAAATTGTGCATGTAGGTTGGGTTCTGGCCAAAGAAGACCCCAATTGGTAATTTTTGTTATGATCCGTTAATACTTAGAGGATGAAATGGACCAAAACATTTTTTGTTGTTTTTTTCTGGTCGCTCACGAGGCAACAATTATTACCCGAACATCACGAAATTTTACACCAGGAAAGGAACGTGGCCATAGAATAAAAATGATTGTTTTGACTTTTGTGTGAAAAATTACAATTAAATTCTTCTTTAATGGAAACCTAAAGTAACCAAATTTTTAAATTATGTCGTAAATATTCATCTAGGGAAAACAAGATTTGGAAAAGATGCAGGGGTTAGGCTGTGGAGCTGTTGATATATAATCGGGCAAGAGGGTACATGTATGAATTTCGGTTTTGAAACCCCTTTACTATTTCTCCAAACGAAATGGCATGTTTATTTTAGAAATCTTTTGTTTCTGCAAAATAGTCAGGCTTAATCCCAGTTTGTTGTTTTTATAAGAAACAACTATTTATTAGTGGGGAATGTATGGCATTGTCCGCCGAGGGGTAAGGCAGGGAAGACTATAGTTTCGTATCTCGCCACTGATCCTCATCAGTTCCCTTAGTTTTTTAATCCCAGTTTGTTGTTTTTATAAAAAACAACTATTTATTAGTGGGGAATGTATGGCATTGTCCGCCGAGGATAATATTTAATAATTGGACACATAGCAGTGGGAAATGTATTGTAATTGTCTGTAAATGCCTTGTTGACCACGAAGTCTTTTATACACTGCGTATCATAACTATAGACGCACCCTTAATTCAATTAGTATGTTAGTTGAGAAATAAAATGGACCCATTAAGTTATTGTTCACAATAAAACGATCAAAAACACATATTTATGGACAAAAATAATTAATTTATTCTTTATGGTTTCGCCGAATTCTGCACTTTCAAAATTGCTGGTGTTGCATAACTATAGACGCACTTTTACAAAATTAGAAAAATTTATTTTTTAAAACTTAAATAAAATAAAATTACTTTTATAAATAATGGGTAGGACCTCCCTTATTTTGAATAAGTTCAAAAATTTTATCCATCACACTGTTGATCAAAATTATTCGCAAGTCTTCATCGATTGACCGCTATTCATCGAAAATCGCTTCTTGGAGGTAAAATACCGTTTGGTATTGGAGGTTTTCTGCATAGACACGATGAGTCAAGATTCCACACATGTTCTCGATCGGATTCTGGTCGGAAATTTTAATATTTTTCGATTTTAACCATACTTGAGTATGGCGACTTTTATGAACTGGTGCGTTGTCCTGCTAAAAAACGAGTCCTTGATTGTTCTACTTTCCCAAAATTGCAATAATTTGTCTTCCAAGACTTGAACGTACTCCATTGAATTCATCCGACAACATGGAAATGTCAAATAAAGGCTAAAAAATGCTCCCAAGGCCATTAAGGAACCGCCACCGAAATATCGTATTAAAAAATATCGATATTTCGGTAACCGCCACCTTGGGAGCATTATATAGCCACGGAATGCTTTATTTGACATTTCCATGTTGTCGGATGAATTCAATGGAGTACGTTCAAGTCTTGGAAGACAAATTATTGCAATTTTGGGAAAGTAGCAACAATCAAGGACTCGTTTTTTAGCAGGACAACGCACCAGTTCATAAAAGTCGCCATACTCAAGTATGGTTAAAATCGAAAAATATTAAAATTTCCGACCAGAATCCGATCGAGAACGTGTGTGGAATCTTGACTCATCGTATCTATGCCGAAAACCTCCAATACCAAACTGTATTTTAACTCCAAGAAGTGATTTTCGATGAATGGCGGTCAATCGATGAAGACTTGCGAATAATTTTGATCAATTTTTGAACATATTTAAAATAAGGGAGGACCTACCCATTATTTATAAAAGTTGTTTTATTTTATTTAAGTTTTAAAAAATAAATTTTTCTAATTTTGTAAGAGTGCGTCTATAGTTATGCAACACCAGTAATTTTGCAAGTGCAGAATTCGGCGAAACCATAAAGAATAAGTTAATTATTTTTGTTGAATAATATGAGTTTTTGGTCGTTTTATTGTGAACCATAACTTAATGGGTCCATTTTATTTGTCAACTAACATACCAATTGAATGAAGGGTGCGTCTATAGTTATGATACGCAGTGTATATATATATATATATATATATATATATATATATATTATTATAGTTTAAAATGATGCCCCCCCCATTCATTATATCGGAAGTCGGTACAGTCATTGGGAATAAAAAAGTCATTGGAAATAAATATAAGTACTGTATTTTAGAATTTTACGTTTAAAAGAACCAACACTTTAGTACTTGTGGTGTTCAGTGGCTTTTTTCAATTATTAATTGATATGTCTAGCCGTTTTTCACAAAATTTCAAAATGAAAATCTCTGTAAGAACTCTTGAAGATATAGCCGATTTATTGTGCCAGCATCAAGTGACGGCTGAAGGGCTTCTCAAACTTTAAACGCGTTTTTCTCTAAACATTTTTTGCGAATGGCGGGCACGATAACTCAAAAACTAATAACCCAATCGATCAAATCAAATTTTTACACGTTTCTCTATGTAACATTTTTTGCGAATGGCGGGCACGATAACTCAAAAACTAATAACCCAATCGATCAAATCAAATTTTTACACGTTTCTATGTGAGTGTATTTTTGGTGCGTATAGCTATCGTATGAACTAGGATAAAGCCAATCGGTGAAGATCTTCCTCATTTTTTAATTTGGGTTTTGGTAAAAAATCGGCGATTTTCCAAAAATATTTTTTCAAAGGTCCACCATTTTGTTAATTTTAGAGCGGAGTCAATAATCCTAGTTCATACGAGAGCCAGATATGTACTCTTTCTAACACCGTTGGAATTTTCGGATTCCGATGTTCCAGTGAGGAGTTATCATGCCCGCCATCAAAAATAAGGGATTTTCTTTAATTACAAAAAACAGCAACAAAACAACAACAAAATTTGTTTGTAAATTATTTTCCTTCTACTTTAAATCTTCAATTATATAAGTGTAAAGTTACAAACCTTAACAAGCATTGGTATTGTTACCAGCCCATTAAAAATCTTGAAAAATTAAAATAGAGAATGGGTGGGGTTCCCTTATAATGAAATTATGACAGTGTAATAGATTCAAAATGTTGAATATAAGATAATCTATAAAAAAACACACACGTTTGTTCATCATGCACTGTTCATTACTTAACTCAATTTCAAATTTCGAAGACATTTCAAAATACTCTACTGCTCCGCCACTCCAAAGTTATTTCTATTAACCATTTAGGGATTATGACACGAGAATAAAGTAATTGACCATGTTTTGTGCTATTACATTTGCCTGTTTTTGTTTTTACAGCATTGGAATATTCCACTTGATTTCCCATAACTATTTTTAGTTCATTGCCCACCCAGGTTGCTTGTATATCGTTTTGTTGACCTGTGACATATTTCAGTAAGAAAACGATATCTCATATTCTTCGACTGGGGATATAACATTCTCCCTCTTGGTTGTTGTCGTGGTCTTTCCTAATACTTTTTGGTATAGTATTATATATTTGTTAGTGTGAATGCACAACATCTGTTTTCCGTTACTTTCCTTCGTATTAGTTTTCTTTGTTTTCATTTGCCATTTTTTGTAACGAAGTTAAGTATCACTGGGAATGTCTTAAATAAAAATTGACAGTGTCAGCTTAATCTCTGAGCGTTTAAATATATCCAACTAGATGATTTCCGGGCAATGAGCTGGGATTATACAAAATGTTTAAATTGAAGTGGATAGTTGACACATAGGTACAGTCGGAAAAATAAGTGAAATTGATTTCCTGCACCATTACATTTTAGGTTACTTGCCCACAATTTACTCCGCATAAGTGAAACTTCGCATAACTTAAAATATCGGATAACTGAAATAGCTTTTGGATTCAAATATTGCAATTTCCTTTCAATATAATAATTTCCTTTCAATATATATAATGACAGAATATTTTGCATTGAGGAATATACATCTTCAATGCCCACCCTAAGAAATATTTTTATGTAATTAATGAACGCAATGGAACGTGTGTTTCAAGTATATATAAATTTGACGTCGGAGAACGTCTGTATTCGTGCGGCCAAATTTGTTAACCCATTTGGAA